>NW_025110185.1:148526-175195 GCF_011392965.1 Frieseomelitta varia | reverse complement strand
AAAAAAAAAAAAAAAAGGAAAAAGAAAAACAGCCGAGCGTTTTAGCCGACAACTCTGTGTGGTGGCATTTCGTTTCCGTTAAAGATCAATAACGGTGTGTGCGTGTAACGATGGAGAAAGAGAGCGAGAGAGTGAGAGAAAGAGAGTTGGTCCGTAAATTTCCCTTATCTCCAGGCGAAAATCTGTCGTGCCGATGGCTAATGTAGACGTCTCTTTCTTTTTCATTACTATGCACAGTGAGCAACGGCGGACGCAGCGGCGCTTTTAACGTTGGTTGCGTGAACGTCGAGGCTCGGAGGAACGAACACGGGGTTCATAGATTTCGGCGATCGATAATTTCGAAATTTAGACGAGGAAGGCGATATTACATTGGCGTTCGCCACAGAGCATGAGAATGCACCGGATTTATGACCGCTTAGATCAGATCCGGCGATTGTCTCTTTGACTTCAGTGGGAGGCGGGAGGGGGGGGAAGCGGTCGTCGAATTAAATTTTTCATCGGATAATAAAGCATTTGCCTATCCACGCCTTTCCACGAATCCAGCCTTCGTGACTGCGTTTTTATCGAGGAATTCAAATGCGGGCCCTTCCGCCAAGACCAAACTTGACTGCAGTTTTACTTGTGGAAGAAATTCGCCAGTGGGCAGATAAGCCATTCTAATTCCTTTCGGAGCTCGCGATTTTTAATTCGTTTACCTTGCAACGTTGACTTTTACCCCCGGGGCAGAAACCCGGATCGTGTTCACGTGAGTTTCGCTTCGAAATCTAGCATCTTTAACCCCCTGCGCTGGCAACTGGTTCGCGGACCATAACGAGTGACCGAACCGTATTCGTCGCTTTCTTTTTCTTTTGAACTTGTCGGATAGAAATTATTGCGAATTAATAAACTTATTTGTTTGTTTTGCCTGGGTTATATTTAAGTATACTTATTTATTAAATTGAATAATATTAAAAACTTAATATCAATATTAAAATATTAAATTTATTAAATTTAAAATTAATATTAATATTAAAATTGAAAAAATGTTGCAATTTGGGAGAAATTCCAGCGCAAGAGGTTGAACTCTGATTATTGTAACGTTTCTAATATTACGTTATCGAGCAGAGATATTATATTAGAACAATGAACATTCGAAGTAATTAAATTAAGAGAGATTATATTCATTCAACACTGAAAAATATCACGTGAACTCTCTATACATACGTAAAACATAAGAAATTGCAAGATCTGTTAGATCTGTTCGCCAGGAAATTGTTAACTTAAGGTAACCTGAAGCGTTAAGTGTATCTATCTGCGAAGACAAGTATACAGTCTCTTTTAATCATGTCACTCACTGTCTTCGGACGAGTCTTCACTCGAGAAGACGTTCTCTACAATCCAATCTTTACTTCGTTTCTCCTACCACTCTATATTTACTCTTCCACCTACATCCAAATTCACCATCAAATCGTCGACACAACTCGTGCGACACAAGAAGAAAATTCACTTCGTTCCCTCATCTCCAAGCAAATTGCCCATATTTTCTGAAAATTTGTCAAACTTTTCCCAACCGTTTCCTCGAACGTATGAATAAAAGATGTTGACGCACCGGTTCGATTTCTCTTTTGAGAATTCAGGTACAGATTCAGGGATACAGGGACAATCTGTCTGTGTCTCGCGTAGGCGGCCTCGAATAGCTTTCTTTTGGTGTATTTGGTTGCATCTGTTGTTCTCACTTATTTTTTTTTTTTTTTTTACAAATATTTAAGTCTCAGTCTGTCTTAAATTCTTTTTCTTTTTTTGTTTTCACCTAATTTTGAACGGGCGACTCGTTGAATGAAAAATTGAATTATTATTGGAGACTACTGCAGACGTTCGTGAAAAAAATATACAAAATAATATATAAATACTATAATAAATAAATAAATAATATAAATATATAATAAAATTATAAATACAATATATATGAATATAATATAAATATTATAATAAATAATATAATACATAAAATACTCAAAATCATTTAGTTACATTCCATTTTAAATTCATCGAATTCACCGTGAGTTTGAGTAATTTAATTTCAGTTGATTAAGCGACGCAAATTTCTATCTCGATTGCACCTATGAAAATAAAAAAAAAAAAAAAACGCGCAAACTTGTTCGCAGCTTTAAGTCATTATAGGGGATTCAAATGAAAATTTTCAAATTTTGCATGCCTTCCAATCTTGCCTCTTAGCGTGTCCTTCGAGATGTCCACGACGAACAAAAGATACTATCGACGAACCCTTTATTCGATTTTCATTTCGAGATAGATTCAGGTAGAACAGAGATTCACGGGGACGCGAATTCGCGCCGTATAGGCGGCGTCGAACCTTGGTCTTCCCTTGCTACTCGTTTTTCGGCGTCTGGCTGTAAAAATGCTCGGGATTTCGGAGCACTGCATCGATCGTGTGCACCGTACGCTCCACGAGGCAGACTGCGGCCGCCTCCTTCATCTCGTTACATTTATAGACTTACGGAGAAGACTTTCGGCGACGTCGAGATGCGAAACTCCCGAGAGAGAGAGAGAGAGAGAGAGAGAAAGAGAAAGAAAAAGAGAGAGAGAGACGTGTCTCGCTCGCGTTCGCCACGCGGCTCTCATATTAGTCATCCATATTCCCGATTAACGAAAGGGGCCGCACGAGGGAGGGAGAGCCCCGAGACGAGGAAATAAAGCGATTAGGCGGAACACGTCGATGCGAAGCCGGTGGCGTTTCGCGACAGGTAGACGGAACACCTATTGCCACGCAACTGGGTCAATGGCGGTTTTGATTTATGATCCTGCGCCTTCCACCGACATCGGGGACATACCACCCAGCCGCAGTGAAACGGGGTGCCAGGTTATTCGTTTGATCGCGTTAATTTCCGAATGGAACAAGTCAGTTTCTTCTGACTGAGTCGTTAGGAAGTAACGTGGTTTTTTTTTTTCTTTTAGAATAAGAGATCTTCTCTGAGAAGGGAATTTGGGCTTGTAGGTTAGAATTGGGAGAGTTTCTGATTTTTTTTTTTTGTTATTTTTCCTGGTTCCGAGTTTCTGAGTTTTTAGTTGAAAATGTTTTGAATGAACAAGTTGGTTTCTTCTGACTTAGTCGTTAGAAAGTAGTGTAGTTTTTTCTTTTTTTCTTCATTGAAAAGGAAATTTAGACTTGAAGGTTAAAATTGGGGGATTTCTGTGATTTTCTGATTTTTTTCTGTTTTTTGGTTCCAAGTTTCTGAATTTTTGATTTGAGTATTAAAAGTGTTTTGAATAAACAAGTTAGTTTCTTCTGACTGAGTCGTTAAAAAGTAACATGGTTTTTTTTTAGGATAAGAGATCTCTGAGAAAGGCTTGTAGGTTAGAATTGGAAGAGTTTCTGATTTTCTGATTTTTTTTTTGTTATTTTTTCTAGTTCCGAGTTTCTAAGTTTTTGGTTTTGTGGGTTTTGTTAAAATTGTGTTGAATGGACACGTTTCTTCTGACCGAGTCGTTAGAAAGTAATGTAGCTTTCTTTTTTTTTTCTTCATTGAAAATTTGGACTTGAAGGTTAAAATTGGGAGAATCTCTGATTTTCTTATTTTTTCCTGTTTTTTGGTTCCTGCGAGTGTTAAGACTGTTTCGATACAATATTACAGTTACTGTAAAATAGTCTGTACGCGGTGCGTAGACGAAAGAGAGTTAATCGAGAAGAAAAAAGATCTCGCTTTTCGAAAGAATTCGAAGGAGAGAAATTTAAGAGACTGAAAATTGATGGCGATTCTCGGCGAACGATTAAGTATCTAGCTGACAATGAGTAAATCGCCGGAAGTATTGCGAAAAATTCTCGCGAGCTGGCGATTAGTTGTCGCACATCGTCGTTATCATAGATCCGCCATTATCACAAGCGCCTAGGAGATTTTCCGCAAAATAGAATTCGACGAAACGTCTCTCTCGCTGCGATCCGTCAAGAGAATTGTTCTCCAGACGGATTAATACTAACCGGTGACACACACGTATGTACGCGAGAAGAGACGTTTTAACAAGCTCGTCCTCGGTGAGTCATTGTCAGTTACGACATACCAAGTATGTATATTCCCTTGGTCTGGTCGAGCGAAAGAAAAAAAAGGCTCTCCTTCTCCGGTTTATCATCGATCGGGCAAAGATTAAGCTCCATACGGAGGTGGTAGGGGCCCTCATGAATATTAACCCCGAGAAAGCATATAAGCCGAGGAATCCTTATCGATGTAGATCTTATTCCTCCGCAATGACCGCCGTCTCCGCGAACGAATAATGTTAATAGCACGGCCGGCGAAATTATGGTTTCGCCTCGTGTGCTTTTTGGCTGTCGCCGTGAGAGAAATACTCTCGCGACCTCGTGGCCGAACGAGGAAGGAATACGACGTGTATGCGATATAGATAGCCCTTTGCATTAATTTAGCATAAATTACGGAGTACGCACGGTGCCGTTAAGAAGGAGAAAAACTCCCCGGACGAGGTGAACTCTCCTTGCTTCGTGTTTCACCTCGCCAATGATTACGTGGCCGTGGAAACATGCGGCGACACATCCGTCGCGTTTTTGTGCCAATGACGTGTCTACTTGGACGAGATACTTGAAACGAGGTGGCTCCCACGAGACCGCGGAAATTTTACGGAAATTCTCTTGTATTTTCATTTGCACACCTGTACGGTGTGGCTTGTATGTTATAGCGGAGACACGTAATTTTGATTTGAATTTATCATTGATACTGTCAGATTGTCGTTCATTCAAGTTCATTCTAAAATTGGATAATGGCTGTTTATTTTAACGTAGTATCGGTTATTACAATTGATCTGTAGTTGATTTTAGTTATGCGAGAAATCCAACGTAGGCATGGGAGCGCTTTTCTTTTTTTTAATAAAAGAGTCGTGAGAGTCCTGAGAGAGCGTTGAAACAGAACTGTTAAAAAGGTGTCAATTGCGTTGTTAAAGGAATTTATTTGAGTTTGTTAATTCGTGTTGTTTTAAAGTAATTTATCTTTAATTATTTGTTGTTCTATTATCATAATTTTCATTAAATTATTTATATTATATCTCTATATATTATATCTCTTTTCAGTACTTCAGATGTCTAAATTTTCTCTTAATTTATAATCACAAAAATTCCATTTGGAACACTATTTTTTCATAAAAGCCTTCATATTTCACTACCATTGCCCTCAATTTTATATCACGAGACCATTTCGTAATTTTCTAGATATTTCAACGTTAACGTTAATTTTAATCAAACAACAAACCGTCGATAGTATTACAGTGCGTTCCCAAGTGATTGCACGCGACAAGTGACAAAAATCTCTCAAATTTTAAGAATGGAGCACTTTTCACAAATCCTCTTACAATCATTTTTCTTTTTTTCTTCTTTCTTTTCATCAAGCTTAATCAACGAGAAACTAACAGAGGAAGGACGTAAAACGGCAAAACGCAGGATTCCACAAAAATTATTTCGTCCGGAGGCCGCGCGTTAGTTGGCCTCTCATTGTATTAGAGTACTTTTAATTGGACTTCCGAGAAACGGCCCCGGTGCTTGTGGGCCAAGCATCTCGCTCCACGATAATTTACTTGGTCTTGTTCCATTCCGCCTCGAAGGGAGGAGAACCTCGACGTTTGCTCTCGTTTGACGTTGAATCCGGTGGTTGATCGAGGCCGCAGGAGATCGTTCGCGGTAGGTTTTCGACTGTGAGAAGGTGTACGAAAAGGTGTTTCGGGATTGGGAGGAGCGGAAGGGTGCAACCGAATGAGTGAGAAAGAGAGAGAGAGAGAGGGAGGGAGGGGGGGAAGACAGTAAGGTCCCTTAAGGACCTAATCTCTTAAAGACAAGGCAGATTATTCCGCCTCGTTCCGCTCGCTCCGAAGAGTCAAGAGTCGCGGTGATGGCTCCCTTTAATTTTCCCGCCGTCCCAATTATCCCGGCATGGCTGCCTCCGTGGTAATATCCATCGACCGCGGATGGATATACACACCGACCGATCG
Organism: Frieseomelitta varia; assembly: GCF_011392965.1. NCBI lineage: Eukaryota > Metazoa > Arthropoda > Insecta > Hymenoptera > Apidae > Frieseomelitta > Frieseomelitta varia. Next base: position 169,216 of record NW_025110185.1, on the reverse strand, counting down.
AACGTTTCAACGACTCCTCCTCCCCATGTCCCGGCGGTGTGCTATGCTCCTTTTTTCTACGCCTTCAATCACGATGGATCTACATGCCTGTGTGTGCACACTCCCTTTCTTCTCCGAGCGTTTTTTCAATTAATCGAACAGAGAGACCGACCAACCCTCCTCCCCTTAAAAGAAACAAGCAGAGTGACCACGTCAGATCACTCTGGTTGTGTTTGTTACCCGTGCACCTGATCTCAACGTTCCCAACGAGAATCGTGGAAATCTACTTTTCCCAAAGTCCCGTACCCTACCCTGCCCTGCCGTTCGAGTGGCGGGAACCGAAATTCTCCTTGAATTTTCCCATGCGTCCGCGTCGCATTATACACCGACCGAGCTTGTCTTAAATTCTGGGTCCGCTGGGGAGAGAGAAGGGAGAATAGAACTGGTAAGGAGAACGAGCTTAAGTAAAAAAGAAAAGAGAGAGCGCGAGAGAGAGAAGAAGAAGAAGAAAGGAAGAAATGGGGAGGAATGAACGAAAAGGAAAGGAAAGAGGCATGAGAGAGTCGATCGGTGGACGACGATCGGGCCCCGGGGTCCCCACGATTAGCAAGAGAAAAGCAAGGAAAGTAGATTAGGCTATTGAATTGGGTTACGCGCACAATGCCCGAATAATAACATAACGAAACGCAGTACGCGCGCAGTGGACGGTTTGCGATCGGCAAATGAAACGGAATAAGAGGATTGGCTGGTCGGCCAGTCATCCTGAACAAGATTGGCCGGACCGTAGGGGGTGGCGGCGGGGACAACGGAGGGTAGCCGCCGAAACGAGATGAGATGGGAAGAAATAAGGAAGATTGCTTTCCTTTTTCTTCTCTCTCTCTCTCTCTCTCTTTCTTTCTTCTCTCCTCTTTTTTTATATATATAATATACATTTCTCCCTTCGATTTCTACCTTTCGCCTTTCTCTGTCTCTGTCTCTGTCTGCTCCCCTCGCCCCTGCTCCCTTTTTCTTCGAGTTGTGTGTCCTGCTGGCTCTGCCGGGCATTGTCGCCGGGCCCGCCACCAGCGACGAGAGGAATGGCAGAGCATAATGCCGTCGTTTGTCAGCTCCGCTTCGTTTGTCCGGCTCCCTTGGCCGCGTGATTAGCCTGTGCCTTCCACAGCGGGCCATTGAAACGCGCCACAAACAACGCCGCCCCAGCCTCCGGAGCGCCAATTATTATCGACGCTTTGAACCGTTCGGAAACCGGCCTCGCGACCCTTAACCCACTTGCTAGCCGTGATTTACGAGCCTTTCTGCGCGTCGCGACGCGCTCCTCTTTGCTTTCTCTCTCTCTCTCTCTCTCTCTCTGCTTTTTCATTCGACCAACGCTCGTGTTTCTTCTTCGTCGGAGGGACGATGATGATGAATCCGGTACGTATCGGAGGACGGATGGTTTCTTTTGGGGTGATATCAGGTCGTTGGGACGCACGATTTATCGTTGGCAATAGCACTCGGCTGTGTGTCGTTTCTGCGGAAAGAAATGACGATCGACGATTATACCTATCTGCAAATTTCTTGATAATCGGCTATCTCGCAGAGTACGGTGTTTTTTTTTTTTTTTTATTTTTTTAATTTAAGCGAGGATTAATTGTAACTCGAACTATGATCGAAGCAATCGAGTCGAGTTATCTGACTGTTTTTTAAATAGAAATCAATTTTCAATTTATTTTCAAGTATCAGAAAAGTATGAGACAACGAACGATTACATGATTGTTGAAATATGGTCTACACGACCAAGGTCGTCCTCTTACAGATGAACGAGCGTTCATGAAAGTACGAGCGTACGAGGAATTGCGATAGTCATTCGTTCCTTGAAAAAAAAGTCGTGAAATTCCAACGATGACGCTTAACGGATATGATTATCACTGGGTATCGCGAGGCGAGCGATTGATCTTCCCAATAAGATATCGCGCTTCGGAGAATAATTCCTAGAGCGGCGTACGCGTTTTAGAATCGTTTTTCGATCGGCTTTCGGGCACCGAGTCGTTCGTCAATTTTGCGGCGAAAATTGATCGAGAAATACAACGTGCCCTACCGCCTGCTCCCGGCATGCTTGACAAAAAACCATAATCGTGTGCCACAGGAGGAACCATCTGCGGCTTCGAAAATCATGATGCGGACCATGTGCCGCCTGCCAACGATACCCTTCCAACGCAAGGGCTCCTCCGTAACCTAGCTTCTCTCTCTCTCTCTCTCTCTCTTTTCTCTCTCTTTCTCTCTCCTGTATATTCGACACACCGTGAAACTCGTATACGCCTAAATGTACATGTGCCTTCGTGTATGCGTGTGCGCTGGCGCGAGTAGAATGGGTCAGTTCGGCGCGCACGAAACCGCGACGAAAAATTGCCGATAATTCTATTTCGTTTTTTGCTCATTCCCCGTTCATTTTTTCGTCTGCTTAAGCCTCACGCTTTATGTAATATTGACTACGAGCTGCAGCTCGAAATAAATAAAACGATCTGTTTCGTAGACTCACCCCTTATGGCTCGACCGAAATTGAAGCGTTCGCCTTGTTCCTCCGTGGTATTAAATTGCAATTAATTGCAATCATCGTTATTATCAACTTGATTGAGATCAATCGTAGGAATGAATTGTTTAGTAAATTTCTAAATTGCTTCACAATACTCTTTGCATCTTTCGAATCGGACGATTGTTAAACTCTTGCGCTAGTATCTGGTTCGCGGACCATAACGAGTGACCGAATCGTATATAATAATTTGTCTTCTGTTTGAATTCATCGGTATGTCGCTGGATAGAGATTACTAAGAAGTAATAAATTTATTATTTGTGTTGCCTGGGTTATATTTCAATATACTTAAAACTGAGAAAATATTGCAATTTTCGGCCAAATGTTCTCGTCATTCCAGCGCAACAGGTTAAGTTCATCGCCTATAACGATGAATATTGAGTATGGATTTGTTGCAATCAATTGTCTATAACACGATCTCGTATCGGGACGTGTACGTAGTGGACAAAGTTTTTTTTTCGAGCGATCGTGACGATACTCGGAAAACGAAATTGATCACTGATGGCTCAGACACAGGAAGTTCAATCCTCTCCTTATTTCTTCGTCGTGTCGTTTTCAACGCTATATTCGTAGAAAGTGTGAAGTATATAGAAGAAATTTTAACAATATCTATAAATATAATTCCATCAGTATCTTAACAATATCTTAACAATATCTTAACAGTATCTTAACAATATCCATCGTAAGTTTAATATCTCGTTTCTGTTACGGATTTCGATTAACCCGTTGAGACTACGATTTATTTGAAAAAATCCTTGCGTCTGGAACAGATTTAATTTGTTGGTGGCAAGTACGTAAAAGCAGTAGATCTTATGCGAGAATTCATTTATTCGATACACATAGTATTGGGAAGACTTTGGGTATTTGCAAGACAAAATTAAATAAATAAAAGGAAACAAAATGGAAACAAATAAATTCAAGGTATAACGTAAAGCAAACGACGAATAATTTTCAAGAGTATTTGTTTTATTTCCATGGTACAAGTCACTAAGTTCTTTCATTAAAAATCTCGTTGCCACTTTCATGAGATATATTCCTTATTTCTGACATTGTCTGAGGCGGTGTACTTGTGAATTGTTTCTTCTGTTGCAACTACTTTCAAACGACGGAGTTGACTCGTCATCTTGCACTTAGGCAGAACAAGTGCACGAGTGTCAAATGTACCCAGTGAAGTGAATTCTCCTGAAAGCTCCCGAGAAAGTAAAAATTATTTCATCCGATACTTCCCCGAAATAATTCGCCTGTCGCGCGAAACCGTAGAAAACTATCCGCGGGTTGCTGCAGTGTCAGCCGCTCGACAAGCCCCATTGTTCAAGCCCTCCAGTTCATACGGAAATCCACTCCGTGCACGATTTACGTAGTCCTTCGATCGTAACTCTTGCCGCAGGACAACCGTTCCCGTTGTCCCAGATCGACTTCAATGGCCGCTGTGTGCGCGACAGGTGGCGGCGGCGCTTTCCTACATCCTTGAGCGCGTGCAGATAAGCCGATAGCCTATCTGCGAGATTTCACGCGGCGGATACAGCGTAGAAAACGGCAAACAAGATAACACGGATAGCGCAAGTAGCCCGGGAGGGGGTGGAGGGGATACGTACCCTGGTACGTATAAAATCGCCGCTCCGAAAACGCTCTGTCGCCTCGCCGTGTAAATTCCTGCTAATTAACCCATTTGCATCTTTTTTCCATTAATTAGAGAATCGAATCCTCGGGGGGCGGAGAGAGCGCGCGTGCTATATTCTTGGCTCCGTTTCGGGATTCCCTCCCCGGTTTAGCGTGGCGACACTGTGCCACACATTTCAGACGAGAACACGGCGATGATACTCTTAATTATGAGTCAATCGGAGCCAAACGCGATAAGCCCGGGGACTTTTTTACGAGGCTGGAGCCACGAAGCCGACCCGAAGACGAACGAACGTTTCCTTGTCGCCGGGATCAATGGTTATCGTGAGAGTGGTACCGTCGCTTCTTTTTCGAAAGACCTGTTCCCTGTCAAGGATTTGTGAGGCATTCGGAGAATCCGTGGAACGGAACGTGAGAGATCTCCGATCTCGACACGAGATCGTTTCCAACCTACCCGATCTCCGGCAACTAATTTTCTCTATTATCGTATCATTGAAGCTAATAAACCGAAACCTTCGGACGCTTCTTAGATCTTCACGGTTATTGTTAGATAACCGTCGTCGCGTCCGCGCGGAGAGATACCTGTACGCGTTATCGAACTGTTTCTTTCAAGGACACGTCGCGCGATCCACAGTTGATTGTTAAAAAGACATTCGAATTGTCACTCGATACGCTTCTATATTCCTCGATATTACGTGTATTAAAATCGTTGTTCACGCTGTTCAGCTTTTTTTTCACCGAGTAGAAAGAAATGTCAACATTTCAAATTTCACCGATACGATCGTTTCTCGCGTGACGCTGAAACTTGAAAATGTTTCGCGTAACATGCACACGAAGAGTTCAACTCTGACAAGTGTTTAAGTACTTTCGTCTCTACGTTTTCTAACCACTTGCGCTGGCAACTGACTGCGGACCGTAACGAGTGGCCAAACGGTGCTTTCTTTTCGAACTCGTCGGTATGACATCGCTGGATAGAAATTATCGAGAAGTAATAAATTTATTATTTGTTTTGCCTGGGTTGTATTTAAATATACTTGAAACTGAGAGGATATTCCAATTTTGGGACAAAATATTCTCGAGATGCGAGGCACGTCATTCCAGCACAAGAGGTTAATGTTCCCGTAACATCTCGAAAACTAGTGGAATGAAATTTTTTGAATCTTTGAAGTAAAGAATATTTTGTTATATGTAATTCTTAAATGGATAATTTTAGTAGAATACTCTATAATAATTTTAGTAAAATAATCTACCAGTAATCGAATAATCTACTAGTATTTTATTGAGACAGAATGATTCATTTTGCTTGTAACAGAGAATTTGGTCACTCTCCAAAATTAGGTTAAAAGGGGTAGAAACTTTTTCTTGCTATCGTCTATATATAATAATAATAATAATAATGATAATTCGTCGCTTTCCTATTGAACTCGATACGATATCACTGGATAGAAATTTTTTTGAGAAGTAGATTTATCATTTGTTTTGCCTATTTTGTTTTATTTAAATGTACTGAAGGAAAACTGAGGAAATATTACAATTTTGGGACAAAAATTCTCGACGTGTGTGGCACGCCATTCCAGCGCCAGAGGTTAATAACACGTAGAACCTCGTAAGACTCGAGGCGTCAAGATAGATTATCGTTATCAAACTTGCGTCGTACCTCGAAATAGGCAGAGAAATGTACGTACGTTACGTAAGGCACATTCGACGAGGATCTCGGCGAAGTGACGCAGAAATTGCCACCTGTTCGTCGATTCTTCGCGATAGATCACTCGCATAACCGAACGTACATTTATCTCGGATCGGACCGAAGTTCCCTTTCAACGCGAACACTGTAGAAAAAACGCCAATATTGGCTGTTCCATTCGTTTCTAGCCGTTTGTTATGTCGCAATTTCGAAAGAGGCCACCGAGAGAAATTAATACGATGAGAGAAAGAGAGAGAAAGAGAGAAAGAGGAGAACGCGTACAATCGTTGTCGTCGCCATTGTTCCCGTAGCCGCGCGAAGGATTCTTTCGGTTTTTCAGAAACTCATTGTCGGGCAGGAATCCGCGCGTGCTATTCATTACGTTTCCATCTATTCACGGACAATAACCGCGGCCTTTTTTCCCTTCTTTTTCTTCTTCTTTTCGTCGTTTTCATCGTATATCGCGATCGGTCGAGGTGTGTAGCACGCTGGATGGACTCGTTAAGGATATCCTCGGTGGGCGGCGGGGGGTTTTAATGGCAAAATGACGGTTTAGAAGTTGATGAACAATGCGAGAAACGCGTTTTGTCGCCCTACTTTCCCCGCGGCGGAAGACGATCGGCCGCCAGGTTTTGTAACAGTCGCTATTTTCGTGAGCTGACGCCGGTATTTCCTAGGAAAAGACAGACGTTTTTTTATGTGTCATCGGTTTCCGTTGCGTCACGTTTTCCCTCGGTATAATCACAGTTAGAGAAATTCGTCTATTCGTTGGTCGTCGATTTAGTCGAATGAAATTTTCGTTTCGCGTCCGTGGATTAACCGCTTGCGCCGGCAGCTGATTGCGGACCATAACGAGTGACCGAGCCATAATTCACAATACACAATAATTCGTCGCTTTCCTTTTGAACTCGTCGGTACGATATGGATAGAAATGATCGAGAAGTAATAGATTTATTATTATGTGCAATTTCGCCTGGGTTATACTTAAATATGAGACTCAAAGCTGAGAAAATGTTGCAATTTTGGGACGAAAAAATTCTCGACTTCATACTAGGCACAAGAGGTTAAACGAATCCCTGGTGGTTGAATCTTACTGCAGCGAAAAGATACAATAAGTGTGTATGTTCAAATTCAATATATCGTTAATTATTTTCACATTGAAACTATCAACCATTCTATATTAAAATGAACTTTTTTTTTTTTGAGCATAATAAATTAATGAAAAAGAATGAATTTAGATAGATGGAATTCTGCTGTGGTAATTATTAGTTATTGCCAAATTTCAGTTAAAAAATTGAAGAATTTACAAGTTCAACAATTTTTTTTTGTCAGCTATTATTCTCTTTCTCCGCGTGGCAGCACAATTGCTCCGTCATAATGAGTCCTTTTTTGCCTTTTTTTTTTTTCTTACTCTCATCCGAGGCATCGCTGTACGCCTGGAAGCCTTATTGCCACCCTTAAACTCGAGAACGGCCATGCGCGCATTAGTCTCGTTTCTGTTTCACGGGACACCGACGTTGTCCATTATTCGAAACTACTCGGAATTTCGACTCCTCTTACCTGAAAACACCAAATAAAAACCTCCGTTCGTGTTTCACTTATACGTTCCCATCACGCGTTGATACATACATATGTATATATACAACTGTCCGAAACACCCTCTCGAAACATCCCCAAATTCATATTCTCACCCAACATCCTCGATCTGCCCTGTCTGTCGATCAGCGAACCGGTCTTCTTCGATCGGTTGCAACGAAATTGTCGAAATCAGAGATTAGTCTTTGTGCAAAAAGGTGGCCAAAGGCACGAACACCCGGAAGCCTTATTATTCCATCGACGAGAAAGACGAAGACCGCGAAGGCTCTTGCTTCGAGTAAGAACGAGAAAATAGAGAGCGAGTGAGAGAGAGAGAAAGGGTGAGAGAGAAAGAGGGTGGTATTAGTCCCGCCTCGATTTCGGGGTACGTTTCGTAGCGGCGGGCGCGTGCCCAGGCGCAAACGAGCGAGCGTTGCGAAGAACAGGTAATGGCGTTGAAGTGCATTCGGCAGCTGCACGCCATGAATACCGGGCATGAATACCCTGCACGAGGTGAAGAACATGTGCGAGCCCATGTCTTCTTTTGGACCCATGCCCGCACACACGATGGCCCACCGATAGCCGACGATGGCTGGCGCGCTCGTAGGCCTCCTCGAGCCCTATCAAGTGGAAAAGATACGTCCTGCTCGCCTATCCGGCCCCCGAAGTATTATACGCTATCGAGAGCTGCGCTGTGTCTTCTCTCTCTCTCTCTCTCTCTCTCTTTTTTTTTATCTTCATCGATCGATCTACGCCTGGACACCATGTCCCCGCACTTCTCTCTTTCTCTTCTTCGATATAGCGGTTGTTAGTCGATCGTTGTTCGTTTACGCCTCCATCTCGCTCAATGGGTTGGTGGCGGCGCGTTTGCGCGACCCTTCCTTCATCCCTGTTGGCGAGCTGGATCTTCGTCTGCTCAAGAGCCGTATAATGTTTCCTGCTTTTGTGCGCGGCGCGCGCACGAAAACTTTCGTATATACGAGCGCGCCGTTGGGTTTCTCGTTTAATTTCATTCGCCGCGGACACGCTTCAATTACGCGCCGTTCGTTGGCCCGTTTCCACGGATTCCGCTTCTCCTGTCGATGCATTTCAGCGGTAGAGAAAAATAACGTTTTACCGGCTGCGAGAAGCATTTCGACGAAATATTTCCTCTTCTTTCTTTTTTTTTTTTTTTTTTTTTTTTGTACTTGATTTTACACTTTATTTTTCTAAATCTACCCCGGTCGTTAACCAGCTGCGCTGGCAACTGATTGCGGACCATAACGAGTGACCAAATACTACCGTATACAATAAATCGTCGCTTTCGTTTTGAACTCGTCGGTATCGCTGGATAGAAATGATCGAGAAGTAATAAATTTACTATTATGTGCAATTTTACCTTTTTTATACTTAGATATACTCAAAAACTGAGGAAATATTGCAATTTTGAAGATTGAAAAAAAATTCTCGACGTCGTTCCAGCGCAAGAGGTTAAAAAGTTACAACACCCAGGAATTTGGACTGTTAGAAATTTGATAAAAAAGAAAAAAACAAAATTGTACGTTTCCTTATTAGTCATTTGACTTTGCTTCGAAGATTAACTTAAAACTCGAAGATTATATTTTCGATTGAAAGATCGTGCAACTTCGTTGCGATATTTCTTTTTTTTTTTTCTTTTTGGCAAGCAGCGTAGTGCAGTAAATTTGAATGCGTCCGAGGCCGATTAATTAGTGCGTAAATGCTGTAATAATTAAAACGGTATGCAAACACTTTTTTCTTCTTTTGTAGCCAGTGTAGCGGTCTAAGTGAGGGATTCGAAGTTGTTGGGACTGCCTTCTAGCGTGTGTTTTATTGAATGTAGTAGGCGTTGGGATAGAACAGGGGTGTTAGCGCAAAGGGAAAACAGAAACAGATCTTAATAGAAGGATAAATACCCCCGGCGGTTCGTTGGCCGCGCTGGTTCTTTTTTTATACCGTTGTGGCACGAACCCTTCTTCAACCCTCTCTCGACGCGTCCCTTTTTCTTCTTTATATCTCTCTAGTGGGCCACCTCGTTGATCTTCCTCTTCCAGTGAAGAGGCGTGTAAAGTATACTCTCTCGAGGACAATCTTACGTAATGATATCGAGATTATCCTGTCGTTAAAATCCAACTATCAAGTCGATATTCACATTGTACAATTAATTGTACGATCAATTTTCAATTGCTAGTAATTTTCTAACTCTGTGGGACACTTTGCACTCTATTCTTCGTTCGATAGTCACGCATCTACCTTTCCTGGCGAGCCACCTTCGTCGAGATAGGCACTTAGGGATAAGGATTTCCTTGGTTCGTTGGTGGTCGTATCTTTTTCAATATTCTTTCAATATATCCTCTTGTCTATTTTTTTTTTTTTTTTTAGATGTCTTTTACTTTTTGCTAAATTGTTGAAATGTATCTCGAGCAAAACGTGATCAATTATAATTTTTTTATAATTTTTCTAATTGTTTGTGCAATCCTATCAAAGACAAGACACTGGCGATAAGATATTATTTTTATTACATTTTAAACATCATTATATAAACACGTGCGTACGCAGGCTATTATTATCGATCGATTACCAAGAGTTCGAAAGTGCTTTTTCGGGTATAGTTTTTTGTATATTCTCCGTTTAATTAAATACTTCTCACACTTCGCACCAGAATGGATCGTCTTGAATTCTTGTTATTTTATTACGCTGGATCGATTGCTCTTATTGCTCAGATACTTCGCCAAGATTCCCCCGAGGAGGTTCACACGGGAAACAATAACAGAGATCGGTCCTTAAAATCGGTTTATACCTATATAAAACTCCGTTTTATTTCAGATCTCGATCGTTTCAGGCGCGAGTTACGAGCACACGTGACGAAAGGTTACGCCGCCGTGTGAAAAGCCGGATCATAACCGGCGATGCTGATTAACCAGCCATCGATTTCTGTCGATCGTATCGTCGTGCCGTCGATCCGTCCGCCACCTGGCCGAACCGGCTGTTCTCCTCCCTGTTTTCGTGTACGAGGAATCGCAATGCGCAGTTGGCACCGGTCAATTTCCCTTTCGTTTCGAAAATTTCGTTACTTGTTTTTTCCTCCTTTCTTTTTCTTTTTTTTTTTTTCTTTCTTTCTTTGGCGCCAACGAATTTAGGAGATGCAGAGACTTTAACATCCGTGAAATTTACTTGAGAAAACGGAGAGAGAAATTCACAAATTTTTACGAATAAAACTTGCCTTATTCTATACCGAATAAACTGTAATCGTTACTGTAATAATTCGGATATTTTATATCGTGTATCTGTGAAGATTATAAAAAACGAGTAATTGCTTCTTTAGAGAAAAAGATACTTCAATACCGGCATAGTTGAAAAAATTAACAACCTAAGTATGATTAACATACCTGAGGTATGATAATCAATACTTTCGAAATCGATGTTTTTCGAGAGCATTAAATGTCTTTTTCTGAAGATCAATTTTGCTAACACATAACTATTTAACAAGACCATCCTCGCGTGGAAAACTAGAAAAATATGACTTGTCTGCCTTGCGATCCCCATTTATCATATAAATTCAAAAGAAATTAAACAGATTTAAAATAAATTCATTATACACGTTTCACACGTTCTCGGACCTTTCTTCTTTTCCGCAAGTGCCGAAAATAACTGAAACTGAAATGAAATTGAGAGACCTCGTAATTGACCGCGAGGTTGAAACCGTGGAAAGTAGAATGCAGAGCAGAATCGGGGACGAAAGACGGCGGTGGTCGATGAGATTTCGGGAGGAGGCAGCTGCCGTCTGCCAGGGCGATCACCCCCGACGACGACGACGACGACGACGCGACGTATGCAAATCATCCGACTATTCCCTCCTTGGAGCCGCTCCATTCGTCCTTGCGCGTCCGTGAATAAAACGTACAATGCTTAACGCTTTGAGAGACGAAGGCGTATGGTCGTGGCAGGGAGGGCAATTAAAAAGCGGCACTCGTAAGGGTATTTAAGCGTCGACGGGGCCTCCGCAGCTGAGGGGCGAGTCTTCTTCGGCAAAGAGGTGCTCTCTCGTGCCACTTGAGAATGCTCTTCGCTCGTCATCGTGTGCCGCATCATCGGCCGTAGTTTGAGATACCAGCCGGCTTTAATTGCCACGAACGTTTTTTCGAAAATTTTCCGAGCAATTTCGCGAAACGAAAAGGGAAACGACGAAAGACGTGGACACGAGGTGCTGCTGTCGTTTGCAAGTTGTAATCAAATGAAACGATCGAGATTTGCATTTTGTACTATATGCATATAGAGATTCGAGAATTCGGCAAGGATTGTTGATGAAAGTCGATAGAAATCCAATTGTGAAGCACGGAGAAGTTTAGTGAGAATTTGAATAAAAAATGTGAAACCAAATAGAAGTAGACGTAACTGTTCATCTGCATGTACGAATTAATAATAAAAGGATGAAGAAATTTACGTTTTCAATTACAAATATAGTTCAAAACAATAATAAATAAAGTATCTTTACAATAACATAATCTCGTCTGTCGAAAGAAATATAATTTTATCGAAAACTGACAGAGTGTCTCTCAAACTTTCGGAACAATGGTATAAACGGGACACGAGACTTTTACTCGGATATTATACAGAATAACCGGAATTTCCATCTATTTTTATATAAAATTTCAATACCAACAGAGGGGACAACAATTTTTAATAATATTCAAACAAAGATTGCCACAAGGATCAACGCCAGTTTCTTCACTATAAGTGTCCCGATACTTGCGAACATGGCAGCGTATGCATTTCCACCGTAGCGGTGGTTGAAATAAAGAAAAGAAAAGAAAGGAGGAGGAATTACGGGGAGAGCAGCGTGCGTATAGTAGGTGGGGAGGGAAGAAGGAAGAAATGGGTCTCTCTCCTTGAAGCCCACGGGGCTCCGAGGGGAGCGGAATTTTGAAAACAGGTTATGGAGGCAAGAGGCGCGTGCCTGCCGACGTGTCCCACGAGTTCGGCAGCTGCGCCCGTCTGAATGGGACGTGCCCCGGGAGCATGTGCGATCCACGCTTTTCTACGGAGGCATATGCGTGTATGGCTCGTGAACCGGTGGCTCGAGCCACCGCCGTCAAATCGTCTACGAAAGATTATGAAAATATATACGCGACTCCTATAACTCCCCTCTTTCTCTCTCCTCGAGCGAGCCTCTCTTCTGTCTGCTCCACCCTCTCTTTCTTTCAGTGTAACGTGTACGTACACCGTATATACCACACACACACACACACACACACACTCTATATACATATTGTCGCGTCTCTCCGTTCTCTCTCTGGGACGTTGATGAAATCCGCGCCACCCATTGCTCTAGCTTTTCACCGTTTCTCATTTTCCACCCTCCTCTCCGTCCCCTTTCCCCTTGTCCACGGCGTTTCTTCCAATATATCGTGCAACCTCCCTTAGATTGTATCCGGACTGCATAAACGCTGGCTTAGCGCCGAGTTGGGCATATTTTATTCGAGCAACGATTAACGAATAAATCTGTCAAGTTTATTCGTAAATAACGAATAACTATTTTATTCGAGGAAAAATTACTTTACGTTACGAATAACGATTTTATTCGAATCTGACTTTATTCGTTAATATTTTATTCGAATCTGACTATATTCGGAGTTCAATGATGAGTAAATGTAGCCGTATGTCGAATTGATTATTTCGAGGTTTCACGGCCTCTTCTCTCTAGCCACTGTTGGCCATTATTCGAATAAAATTTTATTCGAAGAATCTATCCGAAATGTTATACGAATCAAATTTTATTCGAAATGTTATTCGAATTAAATTTTGTTCGAGTGATGCCCAACTCTGGTTTAGCGTCTAGCTGCTCTCGGGGCAGCTGGTAACCTAACCAAGAGCGGCGGGGGTGGCAACGGCCGATGCTTCCAAGATCATCGGGGTCGCATCTCACCTTTGATTCACGTGTGTATGCATGTACCTTTCCATCGATTCCCTCCCAAAGTGAATATAAAGCAATCGAAATTGGAATCTCTCCAGGGTGATTGTTACCTCCCCTACGTGTGTGTCCCGCGGTGAACGGAATTATTCCACCGGAGAGCGGGGGAAACGATTCCAATAACGTGGCGTATACGTTTCCGTTGCCCGATATTGATCGTGGTGCAGCGAGTTCATTGATTTCTCGAGAGCCTCAAACGTAATGATCTCATTTCTTTCCTTTCGAAGATTTACTTTTCGGTGCATTATCAGTAACAACCAGTCGATTGTACGACGGTTTTCGAGACCGTGAGAGGGAATTCGCTCTACCTACGATCTTCAATACTAGATGCGATGTTGTTCAGCCAATATTTCCAATAAACTGGGGTTAATCATCTGTTTAACTCCTAATAGTACCTACGACACATTTGACCCTCGAACGTAAATGAGCGACGCGGCGAGACGACACCGGGTCACTTTTGACCCATGTGCTGAATTTTTACTATAATTGCTTTGCACCTAATTTTTTGGTACAGGATGTTATCTAACAATGTTTGTAATATGGGGAGGAGAGGAGTTTGTTTAAAAAATGTAAAATTTTATAAACACATTTTTTATTTACGTGCACTGCGTACGGTACCACACGTTATTGTGTTTTACTGCATGTTCTTTGCATATAAATCGTAAACATTTGGCACATTTGGCACCATGTTTATTATCGTTGCCTGTACATATATAGCATCTGGATCATTTCTTGCGATTCGGTCGGCGATGATTGCTTTTGTCGAGTTGAGTTTTCTGCCCGTAGCTTCAATGGTAATATGCCACGGTAATATGTTTCTGCAACGTTAGATGCCCGTTTTCAAAGTCGCTAGCTCCTTTGTCTATATTATTTTTATATAATGCTTCAGCCAAAATTTCCAGAAATATCTTTCTTTGAAATATTTTGCTACCCTCGAGTTCCGGGTCAACGGAATGACGCGGTGTCGGCTACGCGAGGGTTGATAGAATCCTCGAAGTTTCTGTGTGTATACGCAACGACTCGCCAACCTTGATATTCTTCGCCCCGGATCAATCTTCGTCAATAAATCGGATAAAAAGGGGAAACAAGAGGGATGATTCGAATCGATCTTGAGCGAAGTTCAGCTGATGGCTGTCGGGGGTGGAGATTACGGTACCGGAGGGGTCTGAAACCAGCCCGGACGCGAGCTTTTCTCTCTCTCTTTCTCTCTCTCTCTCTCTCTCTCTCTGTGCTACCTCTCCCCTTGCTTCTCCTTTGCAGACAGGAGGTCTTTTTTTTTTCTTCTTTCTAAGGCCAAGCGTAACATGCTCGGACTTATGAATTTCCGTGTTTAAACGAGGCGCAGCTGATACCAGACCGGTCCCGGAAGGACCAGGGGGCTCGTCCTCTCTCTTCCTCTCCCGTCGCGTTGGAAAATCGTCTCGCTCACCCCTCTGGTCTTCTGCCGCGGAAGCTGCATGCAGCAGCTTTTAACAGACACGTGACCAGAGACACGCCCAGGATTTCTCGTACGATTCAAGGATTGCTTGTCGGTGCCTGTCTCGATACATTTATCCCGGCTGCTCGGGGAGGGTTTGGCCCGTCTTTTCGAATCGATGCGTCTCTTCTTTCGGGGATGGCTGCGGCTCTGCGTAGCTGTGAATCGCTTAACAAATTAGGGGCTCGCGACCGGACGTCGAGTCGGAAAGTGGAAGCGGCGAGAGGAATCTCTCCTCTCTTTTCTTTTTTCTTCTTTCTCTTTTGTTGTCTGTCTTCTGGCTTTCTTCTGCATGTTTTTTTTTCTCCTCTTGAGGGAAATTGATCGACAACACTCGTCTGGTTAGGGTGTTCGCATTTAAACGAAGATCCAATGTGTTTCGTAGTGTCGAGTTTAGATCAAAGGAACGAGTAGTCGTTTGTTCTTCACTTGGACGAAATTCGTTTGTTGTATCGAATGGATACTTCAGAAGTGAATGCAGGGTGTCCGTAAAGTCTCTTTGCAATTTCAAAAATTTATTACTAAAGAGCAAATAAAAAGACAGATAAGTGGAAATTATTACAAAATGAGACGTATATATTTGTTTTTTTTTTTTTTTTTACCCATATAGAGTTGTATTAAATGAGGCATTAAAAAAAAAAAATTTTAATATCTACGTCTCATTTCGTGACAATTTCCACTTATCTGTCCTTTCATTTGCCTTTGTAATAAAATTTTGAAATTGCAAAGAGACTTTATAGACATCCTGTGTTACAAGTGATATTTTCAAGCCATTCTTTTTTAAAAATGCGGTGTATAGTTTGCAAGTACACGTGTCTTCATTATCAACTTTCGAGAGCAACATATAACGTGTATCTCATCTTGCACTTTAACATATATTTATCGATCAACAGTTCGTTTTTGCTCCTTCTAGAAAAACGAGAACAGGAATTGAACGTCAGATTTTCCACCGTCGTTCGCCACTGATTTACATTTTCCAGAGCGATCGCCGTTTCAACTTCTCTCGCGCAACACGCGTCCACCTTTCCTTTCGTTCGACGAAAGCGGATACGCGTTTACGCAACGGCTGCCGTGCTCCACAAACAATACGTCGCGTTAATTTTCCGCTTAATTTTTTGCTTACGTAAATATCCGATCGTCGGCTCGAGGGACTCGTCTTGTCGCGATGTTCACCGCGGCGACACGCTTGTAAAAAATGGAATCGTAATTACATGGATAAGGTATGCGTTTACGCAACGTGAGGTAGGAACGAATCGATATTCTTCCGATATATACAGGGTGTCCATCAAGTCTCTTTACAATTTCAAAAATTTCTTACAAAGGCAAATGAAAAGACAGATAAGTGGAAATTATTACAAAATGAGACGTATGTATTTAAGTGTTTTTCTGCCTTATTTAATACACCTGTATATGGGCATCATTAGTTGCACGAAGCAAGACTGTTGCACTCGATTTCTTACACGATCGATGTTTTCCTCGGATGTTCTTGTCCCTTTATCGAACACTGTCTCTGCCTCCATAAATTTCTGGTGTCATGCACGAAATTGATGGACGTGACGGTGGATCTCTTTACTTAGTTTTAAAGTTTCGCCGAGTCTGCAGATCCGACTTGATTTCAATAAACCGTGATACACACTGTGCCTTCTCTTGAGGAGTAGCCATTTTGTAAAGGGTTCATTTAACAGTATCTTATTCATCAACAGAGTACCTGAAATGCAATGTGACAAAAACATTGATAACCAACTGAGTACATAGAACAAATCTGACGAAGATATCTCATCAATTGCCCTTGTAATAAATTTTTGAAATTGCAAAGAAACTTTACGGACACCCACGTGAGGTTATGTTAAAGATATCGTGTATCGAACAAAGGTACGGAACATCACTAATCTAAAGCAGAGGATCATTGATGAGAATATGTTGCAACGAACGTGGCAAGAAATCGGGTACCGTCTTGATGTACTTCGTGCAACTAATGGTGCCTTATAGAAGTGTATTAAACAAAGCCAAAAAAAAACTTAAATATATACGTTTCATTTTGAAATAATTTTCACTCGTCTGTCTTTTCATTTGCCTTTGTAATAAATTTTTGAAATTGCAAAGAAACTTTATGGACACTCACGTGAGGTTACGTTAAAGATATCGTGTATCGAACAAAGATACGGAACATCACTAATCTAAAGCAGAGGATCATTGATAAGGGTATCTTGCAACGAATGTGGCAAGAAATCGGGTACCGTTTTGATGTACTTCGTGCAACTAATGGTGCCTTATAGAGGTGTATTAAATAAAGCCAAAAAAAAAAAAAAAAGAAAACTTAAATATATACGTCTCATTTTGAAATAATTTTCACTCGTCTGTCTTTCCATTTGCCTTTGTAATAAATTTTTGAAATTGTAAAGAGACTTTATGGCAGACACCCTGTACATTCTATTTATACACGCGTGAAACGTCGCGGAGTCTCGCGAAGAGAGAACATTAAGAACTCGCGCGGCAGGAAGCTTTCGTGCTGTGCGCGAGTGCATGTGCACTCGGACCTGTCCTCCACTCGTCGGAGGCGTTAACGCATCGCAGACTTCTAACGGGTTAGCTGTCACGTTTATTGACATAGTTGCTGCCTCTCGCTAGGCTGGATAGATCGATTTTCGCGGAGTTGGATCATTTATGTAAATCGTGGTTCGTTCCCTCTTAAAAACGCATTGAATAACGTATTATTGTTTCGATTAAAAAAAAAAAAAAAAAAAGGAAATGAAGGAAAGATTTTTACTGGATCATTTCCACATCTTCTTTGTCGAAACAGATTTCTGTTTCCTCTAGACGAGATTGCAAAGTGATCTGTTTGTATTGGTAGCGTATTCTTTCTACATCGGTTGTTTCTGCAGTAGTTACTTCTTTCTTGTCGAAACAGATTTCTGAGATTGTAAAACCACATTTATTTGTATCGGTAGGTATTCATTCTAGTAACACAATGATAGATAGATATTACCGCTCGTTCTGATAAGATTACGAATCTATGACATAAATCAGTCGCTAAATTATTATTATTTACAAAAAAAAGAAAAATTAAATCGCACAACTGGGATGTAATTCTATTTAATTTATTTGCCAATTGCTGAAAGTTAAAAAATTGCTAAGTTTTCCAAAAATTTTCCAGTCAAGATTACGAATCTATGACATAAATCAGCTACTGAATTATTATTATTTACAAAAAAAAAAAAGAAAAATTAAATCGCTGGGATGTAATTCTATTTAATTTATTTGTTAATTACTGAAACTTAAAAAATTGCTAAGTTTTCCAAAAATTTTCCAGTCAAGATTACGAATCTATGACATAAATCAGCTACTAAATTATTATTATTTACAAAAAAAAAAAAAGAAAAATTAAATCGCTGGGATGTAATTCTATTTAATTTATTTGTCAATTATTGAAACTTAAAAAATTGCTAAGTTTTCCAAAAATTTTCCAGTCAAGGAAACTATTAACTATTAACAAATACATTTAGATTAAAAATAATATGAATTTCCTCGAACAAAACTGACAACAAAATTGTACAAAAGGACTCTGTTTGCATACAAATATTGCATTTAGCACAGATACTTTGTATAATTCGAATAATTCCCTTTATATAATGGGAGTTCACGTTCAGGTAAATGACTTGGACCGCTAAAATTTCATTCGATCATTGACGAAAAGAGCTTGGCTCGAGCGAATGAAATTTATTTATTTATTCATTTTTCACGGGTAAAAGAAATACCCGCTAGTACAAAAGTGATACAATTGTAAAAAAATTTCAAATGTAACGAGGTATGAGACTGACAAATTACTAGGTGATACTAAATAATGAGCGTTTAAATGATGGAAATGAATGGTTGAAAACATCGATCGAACAATGTGCATTATTAGCATTATTAATTCGTTTGAGTTACAAGTCAACGGAAAGTGTCTACTGTATTTGCAACTTTCGTCTCGTTGAGAGAGAATGTCGCGCCGATGGAAACAATTGTGCGCCTGGTTTGCGTCCTTTGCGGGCATTCAAGTCTCTCTAATTGCCAACGCGCCTTCTCTACGGGACGTGCGCGATCCCATTTCGATTTTCGACTCTAATCGAACAACGTTGCTTTGCTCACGAGTATAGAGATGAAATTCATGTTGATCTAACTAGGTGACACAAGAGATAGAAAAAGAGAGAGAGAGAGTAACAACGTGACTTAAAGTACCGCGGCCCACGTGGGTCTGGCTCTTGATAATTGATCATTTCCCTCGTCGACGCGTCGTTAAACGCTTCTGCTCGCTCGGTTCCCGGCGAGATCGCTTTAGTTCTCGACACGAGATCGCGAACCGCCTTGAATTTAGGTTATTTTCTAATTGCACGCACTTTACCGTAACTTCCGGTCTCGCGGTGCCGCGCACCACGCTCCTCTACACGCTCGCTGCGTTCTTTTTTCTTTCTTTCTTTCTTTCTTTCCTCTGACATTTTTCTGACAAGATTCACCGCCGACATATCTCGTCCACGTATCGTTCATTCGTTTCGTATCGTCTCGACGAGATCTGTTTAGAACGAGGCAATTGTTTCGTCGATAATTGCTGCGTCTGGATTTTCCATCCGCTGGTGGGACGTTTGAAGGCGCAAAAGCGTAATGGAAATCGTTGCAAATTGTTATTTGTAACATCTATTTCAGTCGAAAGTGCAACGCGAAGTCAGGTTTGTTAGATTTTGGTTTGTGAAAGTTGACGCGGCACGCGGCACGTGCCATTGTGCCGTGAAATATTTTGTTAAAAATGATGACTCGCATTGTTTCGCTGGAAGGATTTGTATACGTCCTTTTGTTCACCCATCAAGGTAGAACACGCGTGGAACAATTCTTTGTTTAACTTCTGGCTCCTTCGGTTGCGTCAGCGAAAAAAGAAAGAAAAAAAAAATCGAGATTTGCATAAAAATTCGCAGTCTAACGATTCGCGGCGCGTGTTCCTTCGTTTTCACGTTTCTCGAAAGATCTCCGAGCAGTTGAAAGTGGTGTTGTTTCAGGTCGTTGTACAACGAATCAGATAGTGAATTGTCAAATCTGCTTGCAGAGACAAAGCACGATTCACAGAAGAATCACCAGCCGCAAGAGCAACTCAAAAGGAATTTACCTTTCCTGGAATAATGTTGCTCGATAGGCGAATCGACGCCTTCCTTATCTTTTATGCAAATAAAACGTACGATTCCCTTTTGTCAGGATCTCTGATCTTCTTCGAAAGAACGTATTCGTATTTCTTGTCTTTCTCATTTTTTCATCTGCTGAAGGCAAATGTTGCGAACGTTCCAGCAGCCAGATTGACGTCACGTTGCTTGACGCAAGGTGTCAGTTTTGCGTGTCACATCCTAACAGCATGTTAATCGAACGGAATCGAAGGCGTTCGAGTTCCGTGAAAAAAACGTTGCGATACTTGATATGTGGCCAATTTCCCCGTTCGCGTATCTATCCGATGAATCACAACGACGCGACGTCGATTACATACTTAACCGGTTGCTATCACTCGGCGCGCGACTCTGCCGAATCATCTTCGACTCCGCCTTTGACAAACTTTCAACGATGTTTCACGCGATATTTTTTTTGTAATTGACGAACGATATACTTGGGGGGCGAAGGTCACTTTCGAAAATGATTAGGCACCCTTTTTAACTTGGCAGAATATTTGAAAAAAACGTATATAGATTCTTATCGAAGCTTCGAACGTTTTTTTTTTTTTTTTTTTTTTTTTTGGGGGGGGGAAATTCGACTGTTTTTTTTTCTTTTTTTTTTTTTTTTTTTTTTTTTTTTTTTTTTTTTTCTT
>NW_025110185.1:83019-148516 GCF_011392965.1 Frieseomelitta varia | reverse complement strand
TTTTTTTTTTTTTTTTTTTTGGGCGGGGGAAAAAAATATTGACTGATGAAAAGATCGCGAAGAACGAGTTACTTTCACTTGACTGTATACTGACCTTAAAATCCATGGACGAAGATATTACATGAGGAGTGTGAGGATGAGTGTAAGCCATTTCTTATTAAAAATTAAAATGACGGTAATAGTTGTTAACCAGAAAGTGATAAATGTTAATTGAAAAATAATTAAAATTAAAAAATAAATATATCGTAACGAGAGTTTTTATCAAATTGCTTAAACTGTCCTTAACGAACGCTGATCAGATTCTGAATCCTCCACGAGTTAACTTTGTTCACGAGATTGCGACTTTGTTTTCTCGAAACACTCTGACAGGAAATGGACGGCGTGCATCGACTAGTTGGACTGTTCGTTGTCGCGAGAGAGCAATATCGCGTATATAACTTGCGACACGTGTTCGTTACTGGGACAAGGTCGTCGTGAAATCTGGAATGTCTTCTGAAAAACGATTCCGGTTGAGATCGGATCGGGTACGATCGAGTTCGTACTCAATAGATCGCGTTCATGTAGGTATACGCTCTTAGGGGATTGGTTAATAAAGCGTTACGACGAAGGATTACAAGACGTGGCATTTTTCTGGAGCAATGCCATTTCTTGAACAAGATGTTCTTCTACTCTTTAATTGCTCGTGCATACGAAACGAGTAATGTTTTCTTTTTTTTTTTTTTTTAATTTGTGAAAATGAATCGAGTAGCTCGTAACAAGAACAGCATTTTTTTTTTTAGAGAGTAACATGATGGTATTAACAGTATAAAAAAAAATGAGCTTCTTACTAGACTACGAATTTGTCATGTAAATTTATATAAATTGCAGAGAATGCAACGTGAAAGATCTTCAGTCTGTTTATTATTTATGTCATTTACACAAGACGAATCTGTGAAAACAACATTGCGACTTGATGAAATTTTATCACAAGTCCAGTTGAAAATGCTAGAGTTTCCTTTGGTTTCGTTTGGTAAAAGAAATTTACAGCATTTCAATTCAATTTTAATTATCATGTTACGATGGAATTCAATTTATTTCAATAGCTTAGAGATATTTCAATTTCCAGTACTATCGTTTCGTAGCGTGCTCGTTGAATGAGAGAAACACTCACCCTAAAATCTCGCGAGAAAACGGAAACGAACGATGGATTGACTGGAACCTGATCCAATCGTCGAGAATAATCGACGCGAGGGCGGCAGATGGTTTTAAGAGGCCGCAATGTGGAAAACAATTTCTTGTCGTGGTAAATATTTTACCTCCAAATAGGGTACAATGGCAGCCTGTGGCCTAACCGCGGCACAATGGGTTTCATGGGTTTAACAAGGAAGAGCTTTGCACTTTGTGTTGAAAAACGGCCGTTTCACAAAAGTATCGCGTTCACGTGGTCGTGCGTTTCTGGTTTACATACCACCCTTGGCCCTTGGCAATGAGGTGGCAACTCTCGAAAACACTCGCGTGCTATCTATCTCGAGGAATATTTACTCTTGGATATTTATATACTGTTGCCCCCTCCCCCCCACCGTTCTTTCAATCACGAGAAACGTTCCTCAAAATGACGACGTGAAATGTAACGACTCGGGTACGTTTTCTTTTCGATCGTATCCCGAGATACATACGATGTATCGAACGGTTAGATATTCTTTGAAGATAAACGGTGTATCGAGGTCGGAGAAATTTGCGAAGATCAGTCGCGTGCGGCGCGAACGTTACGTTGTCTCGTTATTTTGATAGTATGCATATTCAGTGGTAAATCGCTGTCTCGAATTGGGATCGTTAGACGTCACGAAGGGCTAATTGCAGTTATTTCCATGATAAGAGAAATGTAGGACACGAAAAGGGACTGTGTAAACCGGGTTTAGTTGCACACTAAATCCTACTTATAATCTCATTTACAACAATCAACAACCATTATTCCTAAAGGTAAAGCCTTCACGAAAACTCCTGCCCTTATCTTAAACTATTTTCTAATCTAACTGTAAAAATTCAGCTTCCGTTCCCAAGAGAAATATAGAACTCTTCCGGTTCCTTCTGCTAATGAAACTAAAATTTAATGAAAATTTCACGTCGAGAAGTCTCTCTGCCCCCTCCCTTAATACACACTAACCACACAGAGGCTTGCCACGTAGCCGGACGAAAACCACACGCATACACACACTTGCGTCGATCCTCTCGAGCAAGGATATATTATTCGCGGCCGGTTGGCACGACGTGTTTAACTACCCCCGGGTGTGCGTGGATCAGCCGGCTAGATGAAGCGGAGCCAGGCTGAGATAAAACACACTGTAAACGGCCGGCCGGTCGGATATTTGGTTACAGGGAGGCGGCGGCACGTGCGCCGGAGCTCCGGGCCAGGTGGTGGAGCTCGTGCCGTTGAAGAAACAGAAGAGGCAACAGCAACAGCAGCAGCAGCAGCAGCAGCAGCAGCGGCGGCAGCGGCGGCGGCAGCAGCAGCAGCAGCAGCAGCAGCGGCAGCAGCAGCAGCAGCAGCGGCAGCAGCAGCGGCAGCAGCAGCAGCAGCAGTAGCGGCGGGGGTGGGAGGCTACGTGGACGGCCTGGACGAAAGAAGGGGAGGATGCGAAGCGGTAGGAGCGAGCGTGCTCGAAGAGGTTAGTTGCTCACCGGTGGCGGATGGCGAGGTCTGCTGCGGCGACAGCAGTACCACCACCAACTACAGCCACCGTCGTCATCACCTGCATCATATACATCGTCGCTATAGTCATCATCACCAGCGACAGCAACAACAACTACAGCCTCATCGATGTCACCAACGGAGGGACAGCGTGGCTAGCAGCAACGAGCTCGTCGTCGACGAGGAAGCCGACGATGAGGCTACGTGCCAGGATCAGGCTACCGCTGCTCCACCTCATCGAGACATACGTCACGAGCTCCATCACCTTCAACACCATCACCATCATTTGCATCACCACCATCACCACCATCACCACCATCATCACCACCACCATCACCATCTGCATCATATCCATCAGCGGCTGCGGGACGACAGATCGCCGTGCGATCGGGACAAAAGCGTCGATCGCATCGTCCGGAGGAGAAGCGATCGTCACGCGGATGGTACCACCGATAACCCTGCCACCGTCACTGCCATGACGAGAGGATGCTGGATCCCGTCCTACCTCGCTACTCTACTCATCCTCTCTTACACCCTCTTCGGTATAGCAGGTTAGTGATTTTGTAAATTTTTTTTTTTCTTTTTGCGTGAGTGTGTGTGTACTTCTGCTCTTTCTTTCCTTTTTTTTTCTTTTTTCTTTTTTTTTTGTTTTTTTTTGACCGACTCAACTTCATTATCGTTGTACGTTCGAGTGAAATATCAGTGACGAATCAGTGAAGTGGTTATCGGTGAGACGCTTTCGAAGTTGAGTCAGTCAGCTGTACATCGTATCCTATCCGCGATGATGATAAAATCCGCGCTTGCACGGACTGGTCTCTCATTCGTCGATTTGAAAACGAGCTGGACAGATTTTAGAATTTTAGAATTTGCTGTCTAAAGTTGTTCGAAATTCGAGAGACCAGTACGTAAGACGCTCCTCGGGTTACAAAAGCTGCGAACATATGTGTCTCGTGAAATTGCAGTCTTGTAGAGTTATCCACCGCGTTACCGAGAGGCACAATGCTAACAAATTGCAACGTTCGCGGCCGAAAAATGGCCGCGAGTGGATGCGTGGCGGCGACAGATTGCAAGAATGCGACACGTGCGACACTTTCTCGGATCTTGATCACCCGTGCACAATTACGTGCATATCGCGTAAATTATTCCGTCGAATTTGTACACATATGGCCCTGGACCTCGAGGCCTTCTGGAAAGGGGCGAGAAAAGAAAGTAATTTGACCAAATTGCAAGAGTCCGCAAGAAACCAAACATTTTACCAAATAACGGATCATTCCCCCATCGTGTTGAATTCAGTTATCTTCTACTCTATCCAGAAAACTTCTTTTCTTTTTTTTTTTTCTTTTTTTTTTTTAAAGCATAGCATAAAATACAATGCAAGATGGTTACGCTCTACTTCCTTTGTTCCGACAAAGGACAAGTTCGTTCTTTCAAGTTTCACGTTTACGCGTCTTTAAACGAGAGAACGCACACGCAGAATCGTCTGGCGTCGATCGCGTCGGGTTCGAACCACCGCGTCGCAAAATTATAACAGGTGACAGATAGAGACCCGTGGCTTGCACAGGCGGATGCAACGTGCGACGCGGCCGTTCTACACGAGAACGTCGTGTTGTTGCGCAGCTCCGTAGCTTCTGGCACGTCTCTCTTTCTCTCTCTCTCTCTCTCTCTCTCTCTCTCTCTCGTTCACCCGGCTTCACCGAGCTTCACGCGTCGTGTGCGCGAATATTTTCCAACTTTCGAAATTGTTCGACGGTATGCTGGACTAATGCGGCGAGTCTCGAGTGCCTGGCGTTCCTTTTTGGGGTTCCTTGGGGTTGGTCTTCGTGATATGACATCGTGTTTCGTGTAAAAATACTACTCGTACAGAAAAACCACCTTCTCACCGATAGATCAAATATCTATTAAATATCTATTAAATTTAAAGAAATTGAAAGGAAAGGAAAGCAATTATTAATATATTATTAACCCCTTGCGCTGGCAACTGGTTCACGGACCATAACGAGTGACCAAACCCGTATATGTAATATATATATAATATAATATAATATATAATTATTCGTCGCTTTCTTTTTGACCTCGGTACGATATCACTGGATAGAAATGACTAAGAAGTAATAAACTTGTTATTTGTCGTTGCCTGGGTTATATTTAAATATAGTTAAAATTGAGAAAATATTGCAACGTGGCGCGTCGTTCCAGCGCAAGAGGTTAATCGTTGTTACAAAATATACGTATCGAATGTTAAAAATGGAAAATTTTTACCCTGAGGCTTCTGACCATCGCTTGAGAATACACGGCAATTGCTTCTTGACAAATTGAAACGAGAAATCTCGTCGTAGATACGAATAACAAATTCTCCAATTGCAAATTACAGTGATCACCGATGATCAAAGTCGGCATCCTACGTCAGAAACATCGCACTGACGTAGGATAACAGGGCGGAAAAAAAAAAAAACGGTTTTCCAGTTAAGTTTCTAGGAGGCACAGGGGTTGGGTGAGGGAGTGAATCGAGGCACGAGCACTTAGGCCAGCCCTAAAATACCGGGCCGCCCTTTGTGTTCGGCAAACCTGGAAGCCGTCGGAATTTCTAAAGCAGCCGTTCGACAATTCGCCTCTCCCTTGTCCTCGGTAATGGGATAAATGATGCTTGACCCTTTGGTCGTTACACGATTTAATCGAGCAAATTTTACTCACGTCGTTTGACAGACTTGAAGCTTACGAGCTTTCTCGCCGATAGCCTTTATCGATTCATTCACTTCGTCCTGATTCCGTTTTCTCCGATGGGCAACGATGGCTCCTCTCGGGGGGGTGCCAAATTCTCTTGGGATAAGATCCGTGACGTTTCCGACGGGGGCCAACGTCCAAATATTTTTAGTAGTTTAGAGGCAATTTAGCAGAGACGTTTGAACACCGATGGGACAAGGAGGCTGCGAAGGTACGGTAGATTAATTTTGAGTGATCTCTGTTGACAGACGCCTGTTCATCACGGTCAACACCGAAACCACGGCCACCGACGCCGACGCCTCGACCGAACATCACATTCCACATGTACACGTGTCCACCGGATTATGCGGAATGGTATTGCTTGAACGGTGCTACATGTTTCACTGTCAAAATCGTCGATTCCCTCCTTTACAATTGTTTGTAAGTACGCTGCCGCTTTATTTTATTTCTCTTACGATCTCTGGCTGGGGTGAAATGCTTGCATTCGCCTTACCGGGGGACGATTGGGGTTTCGAAATGTATCAATATTTCGCAATTAGACTGTAGGAAAGAATATATAACGAGGTAAAGGTAAAGTAACTCCAGGTTTTTAATTACATTCGTAAAAATACGAAATCGCAACGTTAATTCTCAATTAGCATCGTCTCGGTGTGTCAACTCTCGAAGCTATCGTTGGATCACAAACGACGTATCGTATAATTTATATCAGGTCGCCGAAATTTCTAGCGCTGCGTTTTATTTTGTATTTTTTACATTCTCCGCGATGAGAGACCAGATGATGAAAAATTTCGAAATTGAACGATTTAATCTAGAATTGTTGTGGCCTGACGTAATGAGTTGCTGTATAGTCTAGCATCGAAGCGTGTGGCACTCCAAACACGTAGCCAGTACAAAAATCGCAATCTGCATGATCTTCCTTCTCGCAGTTAGCAATTAACAACCGGTACAAGCTACCACGTGATTTCTGTCAAGTCTAGAACGGCTGTGCTAACAAACCTTTCACTATCAAATCTACCATTTAGCCTGCTGCACGTTCTACCAACGTCCTGCCGAGACCTTTTCAAAGGAACCACACACGATCCTCGAGCCTGGAAACGCAGTCGTGATCAAAGACCACACGCGCATGAGAATGCAGCCGGAGTGTTGTTCCGCGAACGAGACTTGGCGGAATATTCGAATCACGATTTTTCGTTCGACTCGCGTGCTTCTCGCGTCCGATAGAACAGCCGTTAACCGATTATTACCTATCGTATTATCTATCCGGCATAGCGAAGTTCATTTCAGACATCTACCGTGAATGATGCCAATGGCAGGTTCCGTTGCCAGTTCGAAACGCTGTTTATTCTATCGTGGCTTAATTCGTGTTTTGTAATTCATACGTTCACTGCCACGTGAAATTCATATATATATATATGTATCTATTTTGCTGTGGGATGGAATATTTAATTTTTAGTCAATTTAGTTATTTTTTAATTGCTTTTTTCAATTAAAATAAAAAATAAATTTAATTTTCAATTAATTTTATCTAATATTTAATCTATAGTGTTGTCTAGTATTCTATATTGAATTATATTATTATTATGTTTATGTATATATATATATTGTCTGTGGAGTGGAATACTTAATTTTTAGTCAATTTAGTCATTTTTTAGTTGTTCTTATTAATTAAAATGTTTAATCGAAATAAAAAATAAATTTAATTTTCAATTAATTTTATTTAATATTTAATCTATAGTATTTTCTAGTATTCAATATTGAATATTATGTTTATATATATATATTTTGTTTGTGGAGTGGAATACTTAATTTTTAGTTAGTTTACTCATTTCTTAGTTGTTCTTTCTAATTAAAATATTTAATTGAAATAAAAAACAAATTTAATTTTTAATTAATTTTATTTAATATTCAATTCCTTGCGCTGGCAACTGGTTCGCGGACCATAACGAGTGACCGAATACAACCGTATACAATAATTCGTCGCTTTCTTCTTCTTTTCGAACTCGTCGGTATGATATCGCTGGATAGAAATTATTAAAAAGTAATAAACTTATCATTTGTCTTGCCTGCGTTGCGTTTAAATATACTTGAAACTGAGAAAATGTTGCAATATGGGGCAAAAACATTCTCGACGTGCGTGGCATTCCAGCGCAAGAGGTTAATCCATAGTGTTGTCTAGTATTCTATATCGAATATTATGTTCATGGGAATGACATAGTTGATTACCTACGACCACCGTGTTAACACGCTCGTGACCTGGGGTCTGACTAACTTCAGTTAGAATTTCAGACTCACGTGGCGTTTGGGAGCAGCTTTTACTGTCGTTTTTCGTCGATAACCATCGATCTACCCCTGTCTACCCCCGTGGTCAAACGCGGTCACGGCGTACCTGTTCCGAGATTATTTACGTTCAAAGTAACTACACGACTACACGGGATGATTTACGATCCGTGTAACGTTAGTGCGTCCATTTGCGTCAACTCTCCTTCGAATCATTCGACTCCGTGTATTTTCGTTTCTTTTCTTTTTTTTTTTTTTTTTCCCGAAGGTTTCTATAAACAACATAGAAATTCACTTTGCGAAGGTTCGATCAAGATTTCGTTCGGCTTGCCGGATCGGTTCGCAAACAATCCGGCCTCGTGTAACTAGACGTCGTTCGAAATCGACGTCCCATTTAGAGGGCCTCTCGAACGAACGCTTTCCAAGAGGAAGCAGAACTATCTCACGGTGGGAAGGATTGCGACACGGCCGTATCACGCGTGGAATTTCAGCGGCGAGAAGACGCTTTGGAATATTACGTAACGAGACACACCCTTGGTAAATAGCAGCCAGTCGGTGTAATCGAAACGAAAATACCGGCTGAACGCCGCGACTGGCTCTTGAATCGGCGATCGTTATTGAATCTCTCGATATTACCCAGAGGGCATCTTTTCCTCGTGGAGGAAAAATTCAGAGTTATTTTCGCGATTGCACAATGTGGCGCAGCAGAAATATTTTTGAACGATTCATCACGCTCTTGCGACAGAAGTTTCGAAATACTTTTCAACGATGCGCAAGCAATCAAGTGGACATTTAGAAATTTTTTTATGTACGAAATTAATTGCAATTAATATTGCAGGCATTATGTTGTTAGGTAGATATCATGTTCGTTGGGGGTAACTTGAATTTTTATATTCAGAAAAGATTATGATTTTTTACTATTATTTCTTAGATTCAGGCGTACAATCTTGTCCATGAAAGTGTTAATTAATTAGCATTCTTTTTGATACGAATTTTGAAATTTGTAGAGAGAATCGTTCAGAGTAAAAAATAAATCTTATTGCTAATTCAGTTCCACTCTTATTTATGACTGAAAATTGAGTTTAAATTCATTTAAAAAAAAAAAAAAAAAAAAAAAAAAAAAAAAGAAAGAAGAAACACGTGTAACTTTCGATTTGCTTACTGAGAGAACACGATCGTACCTGTTCCATCTTTTTACACCTGTGTGACCTGAGGAATTGATCTCAAACATATTTTAAAGCAATTCCATAGTTTTCCTTTCCAACGGACAAATTCTCCGAGAGGGAAAGTTCCCAGAATCTCGAAATGTTCTGGACGAATGCCCGACCACGCGTATACCACCCTGAATGAAAAGGATCGCCGGATTCCCGTGAACATTACACGACAGCCGACTTTTTACTTGCTCACGCACACCCTCCAGGCTTGAGAATCGCGTTGACACAACAATCGCGACGGATCCAAGGCGAGAAATTGGTGGAAAAAAGGGATCATTGCGTTCCTCTTTCGCCACCGTCAAGGTTAATCCCTGGTTACGTGCCGATGACACGTACCTAGAAATTCCAACGGTGGAATCCCGTGGAAACCACCGATTGTACGAGCCGCCCCTTTTCTTTGGGACGATCGCGATGATCGTAAACCAACACGTCCTTCAACTTATCTCTTTTCTTGACTTAACTTCCGAAAGATCAAGATGGGGTATCTTGATGGTTTCTAAATCGATAAGTCGGTTTTTGAACGAGGCCGATGATAAGGTAACTCAAAAGAAAATGGGGATAGACGTTGGCTCTGAAGGACTTTCTTTTTTTTTTTTTTTTTGGCTTTTTGTTGACCACTTGCGCTGGCAACTGATTGCGGACCATAACGAGTGACCGAACCGTGTACAACGATTCGTCGCTTTCCTTTTCGAACTCGTCGGTATATGATATCACTGCAGATAGAAATTATTGAGAAGTAATAAATTTATTACTTTATTTTACTCGCGATGATTCACGTTTTCTTGGAAGATTCCAAATAATACTCTTCTTGTTAAGGCAATTAAACCTGTCTGCCTTTTTAAAAATTTCTGCACATTTATTTAATATATTTTATACTTTTATACTTTGTTCGTCGTTATTTGCGATGATTCAGATGTCGTTTTGTTCGAAGATCAGATTATACTCTTCTTATCAAGGCAATTAAACCTGTCCGCCTTTTTAAAAATTTCTGGACATTTATTTAATATATTTTATATTTTCATTTTATATTTTTTATATTTTTTGTTCATTGTTATTCGCGATGATTAAGGTATCGTTTTGTTCGAAGATTTCAGATTATATCCTTCTTATTAAGGCCTTATTCAATTAAATCTATCCCCAATTTTAGAAATCTTTGGATTTAGAAATCGTTTATTTCACCTCTTGCGCTAGCAACTGATTGCGGACCATAACGAGTGACCAAACCGTATACAACAATTCGTCGCTTTCTTTTTGAACTCGTCGGGTATGATATCAGTGGATAGAAATTATTGAGAAATAATAAATTTATTATTTGTTTTGTCTGAGTTATATTTAAATATACTTTAAATATACTTTAAATATACTTACTATTTAAATATACTTTAAATATACTTAAAACTGCAGGAATATATTGCAATTTTGGGACAAAAAATTCTCGACGTGCGTGGCGGGAAGAGATTAAACTCCTCTATAATCAGAAGATTACTTACAAGAGGAGCTGTCTATTTACTCCAGTTTATCTTTTTACATTTTGTATAACAGCGTACCGATGAAATACGAGAGCGAAATAAAATGTTCAAAGTGAATGGTTATGTAACCTGCACGGTGTTGTAGTGGGAAATTAAATAAGATTTATATTTTTCTTCGGATCATCCAAGTTTTACTCTATCAAAGAACATGTACCTACTCTTGTTGGATGTCAGTGTTATTCCGTGAAAAACTTGCTGAATCAAAATCCCCCGCTGTAGAAAGCTATTCGTAACTATGATCGAAGAATCCTCCGATAACATCACACTTCGTCAATGTCGAGAATAAATCATTAATTCCAATGCGAGAATAAATATTATTTCACGCGCGTGCGAACAACATTTCACTCGGCGTTTCGTCGTTTTCAAGCGCGATTCATCAGTTTTCCATGCAGACACACCGAAAACAACACGCGAGAGCGAGTCAGCGGCCGATTCCTCTCGCGAGCGTCGCGCGCGTGCTACTTTTTCCTCGTTCGCGCTCCCATAATTTCCGCGGGGCGGACCAGGAGGATTCCGTGAAACGGACAGGAGAAAATTCCTGCGGTGGAAAGTGCTGGGGATAATAGACGTTTCCACTTTCTTGCGGCGTTGGTGAACGCGCGAGCGCCTCGTTACGAAGACGAGGACGACATTTGCTAACGAGAGCCGATTGACTCGTGTCTCGCCCTTGTCTCGCTTTGGATTAACAAAACGATCGTAAAACGAAAGTAGAGAAAAATCGTGAAAAATCGGACTTTTGCGTAATTTTCCGCGGCAATTGCAAACGAACGTTAGAGAGCTCTGAAAGGTTGGTGGCGGTCAGGCGAGTTCGCGCGCCCGCAATGACGTCAAACGCGGAGGAAACCAGATTTACGTGATCCGGACGTGCGCAAATCTCTTTTCATCGGTCGACACCGGTGATAATTAAGCGCAAACGGCTTGGGAAATCTACTGGAAGGCCATTGATCAGATCGATAAACGGTGCTCTGAAAGTAAGCCACCGATGTAAATCATTGCGCCACGTAGATACGTGCGATATATCGCTTCTGCAATGCGCGGCTATTTAATTGTGATTTGTTTGTTCTTCCTTCGGTTGTGTGAGGAAAGATTCATAGAGATACTCGTCGGAGTAATTCTGATAATGAACATGTCGAAACTTTGGCAAGTTAATACTTTTGGTACTTTCACGCTGATTGGAATTCGTTATATAGCATAGATCAAGAGTTTGAACTTTGTCTTTCACTATAGATACCTATATTTCGTACTTACGATTAATTTAATATCTCGCTGAATTTTTGCACATTTCTTAATTGTATCGCACGGTGACAGAAATGTATACTGATGTTACTACGTGTATCTAGACTTTAGATCGGTAGTGTAAATTTGCGAAAATTAAATTATTTAATAATAATAATATACATACAAACAAGCAATTAATTATATATATATACACATATATATGTATTATATATAAATATTTAATAATAATTTATTATTTATTAAATAATAATAATTTATAATAAATTATTTAATAATATAGATATACTATACATATTACTATACAAACAAGCAATTAATTATATATATATATATATATATATATATATATATACACATATATTATATATAAATATTTAATAATAATTTAGTATTTATTAAATAATTTATTTATCATAAACATGTATAATTTATTATTTATTATTAAATAATAATAATAATTTATAACAAATTATTTAATAATATATATATTATATTAATAATATATATATACATACTACTATACAAACAAGCAATTATTGTGGAAGTATTAAGGCCTTGGCACTTCAACTCATATTCTAAGAAGTATTACGTTATCGACGATAGACATTGCCTTCCGCAATGATTTGCTGGCGTTTCCAGCTGAAACTATGGCAAAAAAAAAAAAAAAGGGGGACAGGATCTGAGTGTGTCTCGGTAGGATCGGTAATATTAACGTATCGTTGCGTGGGAGTAACGGAAACGTTGCTCAAGTGCTCGGCACGCCGCGAAGGAAGAGAAGCGAGCGCTTCGCTGAAAACTATGGCAACCGCACTTGCGAGCACCGCACTCTCGTCCATGTGTGTACGTATGTACGCGCATACGTGGCTGCATCGTTATGTGACCGTGCATCGTTATCAGCGAGTGTGTCTGAGAAACAATTGAGCGTGACCTGACGATCTGGTTAATTCGGCGATCGCAGGTTTCAATTAATGGTAAATCTTTTTTTTCCTTCGGGTTAATCTCGACGAAGATTCGGCTAATTATTCCGCTTGAAGGGCGAATCACCATTCTGTGGTACCGTTCGATGAAATCGACCATGAGAATCCTTTTAATTACCTCGTTATTATGAATCGATAAGTTTTTACAGGCAGTCGTTCTTCCTCCATGTCTGAGCGTTTCTTTTCCCTTTCTTCTCCTTCTTTCTCTTTTCCCTTCTCGCCGTTTTACTCGATCTGCTCATTCGCTCGTCTTATCCGTCACGATGATCGTTGCTTCTCTCTTCTTCTCCCTACTCCCGCGTTTTTCTTCTGTTAATAATTAAGTGTACTAATTGGGTGGTTCGAGCGATGGCGTACCTATCTGATTAATGCCTGATACTAAAAGCAGTTCATGCCTAAAGAGTACGTTTTATAGCTTCCTGGATTTCTTGCCGCGTTTTACGGAAGTGCCGCGTACGAACAATAAAGACCCCGACGCGCGCGTTTCTACCCACTCTTTTATCCAGCTTGACGTACAACATTGTATCTAACCAAAGGTTTCTTTCCTTGCAGATGCGCCAACGGTTATATCGGGCAGAGATGCGAGTTCAAGGATTTAGATGGTTCCTATTTACGTAAGTATCTCGTCCTTGGATACTCTGGTTGTATACCTCCTCCTCGTTACGAAATACACATGTACACATGTTCCAATCTGGAGTAGTGCTGCTGATAGAGCACGAGTGCCGAGTACAATGTAAATTGATACAATGTAAAATTCAACGAGCCTCCCTTGTTCAATCTGTAACGCGTATCAGAGGCTAGTACGAGGAGGCAGGAAGCTCTGTGCCCGGTGACTGGTGACTAAGAAAGTGACGTTTTCGTTACAGCCTCCCGACAACGTGTAATGTTGGAGACAGCCAGCATCGCCGGCGGTGCCACGATAGCAGTATTCCTGGTCGTTATCATTTGCATAGCGGCTTACATCCACTGTAAGCGAAAGCAAAAGGAATTGCGGTCGAGGTACGTGTCTTATCTTTATCGCCAACAATTTTTTCTACGCCTGTTTCCACCTCTTTTCTTCCATTTTCCTCTTTCTTTTTTCTTTCGTCCTGTCCTTCTTCTTCGCCGAAGACGATAAAAGTGACGATTGAGATACAACGATAATTGCACGACATAGCTGATAGATGGACTGGAATTTTGAAAGGCAAATTCACGAATTTCACATTCGACGTTATTTCTGTGCCAACAGTAACTGCGTCGACACGGTGGATGGACCTGGTCGAGATCCGGAGTTGAGGCCGTTTAGCAACCGCAGCCGCTCCCTCATGATCTTTATGACCAAGAATCCTAATAGCTCGGTAAGTGTAACACGCGTGTGCACCTGTGTCGATACTACTCGTACGTCGATTTCGGCTCTTCTAACCAATTACGGTCTACGTATTGTATTGGCAACGAGTGAAATTTTCCTCTGGTCTTTCCTTATGGTCCGCAGAATTACTTACTTACGAATATGTGAGAGCTGTACTTTGAACACGATTCATTGACAATTGCCGTGTTTTAAAGTACCAAAAATTTGATGACGTTTCCTATCGTATAAATGAAATTATCCATTCGTTGTACGCGGTGGTGTAACGTTGCTTGGAGAAAGTAAAAATGCGTTCACTAAGAAACCTCTTGTTTGCTCAGGCGGCCATAGAGCAGACGAGAATGCCCGGATGGAACTGCCCGGAAACGGAGTCAATGAGAATGGCGTCCATCAGCGAAGGCAAACGTTCCAATCAATGATAGAGCCAGTCCGGTATCTAATTCCACGACACGAACGTAGAGGAGTCCAACGTAGAGATCACCGGCATCACGTCGACGGAAGGGAATCACTTTCACCTAGCAGCTTTCTGTCTCCGTCCATGGACTATGTTCTCGCGGTGGCGTATCAAAGAGGAAGCAAGAGAAGAAAGGAAAAAAAAAAGAAAAGAAAAATATCCGTTGTGAACGCATTTCTCGACGATCGTGCGCGTCATCGATGAGGTTGCCTAGGTTGATCGTTATTTAACGTTCATTTCTGCCTGAATTATCCGCTCGACAAATTTCTTGCGTCATCAGAAATCGTTCAAAAAGGAAGAGAGAAGATCGATTCAACCAAGTTCCAAGTGCCGTGCGTTCCTTTGCAATTGGAAGAACTCGTTGAAGAGACGAGAAGTTAATGGACCATCGAACGGACGATCCTGGTTGGAAAGAAATCGATACATGAATCAGGATCCTCGCCTCTCCGCGCACGTGATCTAGAAGAGCGTAGGATTAAAAAAAGAAGTACGTAGCTGGTAACTTTAAATAGCTGGACTCGAACAGCTGGAAGAACAAAGGACAAGAAAGTAGAAAAGAAGGGAAGCTTAAAAATAAAGCCACTGGCTGAATAGGTGACTCTCTTAATAAAAAGAAAAAAGCAGGAGAGAGAAAGAGAGGGATAGAGAGAGAGAGAGAGAAAGATAGAGAGGAAAAAAGAAAAGAAGCATTTAGCGCAAACACAACGGAGAAGAAGCATAAGTAATTTGTTCCTATCGGAGAAACGAGATAGTTTAGAGCAGACAATAATAACCGGAGAATAATTACATAACGTTATTAGCATCGGTTAAGATAAACGTACCAGTTAAGTTTTCGACGAATAATCCATTGCTAAGTAGAAACGTTGCTCGTCGTAGAACGTATTTTGCTGTGGAAACGTTTTGCGGAAATAAGCTTCCCCCTTCCTCTTCACCCCGGAAACCATTGCTTTTTTTCTCCTTTTTTTCCACCTACCTTCTTTTCTGTTCGTCCGATTTCGTTCGCTTCTTTTTTTTTTCTCACCCGTGTCCCCAGGTCGAGATCGATTCATCGATGCGACTTTCATGTTCGGCATAAGTTTCTTGCAAATCAACGCCACGGAAACGTCGGAAATAGGACGATTCACGTTATCGAAAGCGTTAAAGGGATGCAAGGTATTCCAAGTTCTAAACGTCAGACAATCTTTCCTCTTTTGTACTGGCTGAGCTAGAGAAGAAGAAATTGGAAGGAATTCCAACAGTTTCTGTCGTTCGAAGTTGTTTCATCCAGTGTACGATCGGCAACACAATCAGTTATAAAAAATTACGTGTCGTTAAATGATAATTTAAGCGTTGATTCGCGTGTCAGGACAGAACTTTGGTCATATAAGTGTGTCTCACTGTAAAATGTTCGTTCAATACAGACGTAATTATTTATTCGAAGTCTTCGTTAAGTATGTATTTTTTTTCGTCCGCACAATGACGTATATGTAACTTAATTTAAATTTGTAATATTATATTTAAATTCGCGTGTGGTTAGGCCTTGGCGAGTGTGAACACTTTAAGAGTAGAAAGAAGAGAGAAGGAAAGATATTCAAGGATGAGACCTCTACCTGGTGTTGAAACCTAGCGAAAAGAAACTAAGCCTCTGTTGGATGGTCGATGAGGAAAAAAATCGACCGAATTCTTGAAGAGGAATGCACGAAGAGTCGCGGTGGCATCGACGGCGATCGTATTCGTCGATTGATCAACATCGAAATTGACCACGTCGCGGAGCGGATCTCTGTTTCTCGCCTATTTTCTTGTAAATAGTAAATTATCCATGTAGGACCAGCTAACTCGTTCCCCTTTAAATTTATCCGACGAGCGATTGGCCCGTTGTAGCGGACAAACTACAACTATGACAACGCTTGTCAACAGCGATTTCTACCCATTCTTCTATACCTATTTGACCATTAAATTGACAAATAAATTTATCGGTCAACGAGTCGGCTGGATGACAGAGTTATTTGCTCGCGCGGCGTGCTCCTCCGGAAATAAAACCCCGTTCTTTTTTCGCGTCACGAAGGGAAACAAGAGGAAATCACACAATCGTCGTCGAACATCACCGCGACGTTATCTTGAAATATTTCTCGAAGAAGCACGATATATTCTTTGTTTCGTCAGTCATATCTAAACACTGTGGAAGGATCGATCCTGTATTCGATGATGATTTGTACATTTGTAGATACTGTGCTGTGGAATGAAGAAGCTTCCAAACGCTTTGAGGAAACAGAAGATGAATCGTCTAGTGTACTTTTGTGTAATGTGTACGAGTAACGTGTGTCGCGCGATCATGACCCAATAACGCTTTCGTTTCTTTGCTCGGCCGTGAGCCTCGTGTTTTCTCCTTCGTTACGGAGTTTCAGACTTGCAAAACATCGTAAAAATGGGTTAAAAAGAAGCGAAGGAGAGAACCGAAGAATATACATTACGTAGAATTAGAAAACAAAGAGAGACAGATTCCGAGACGAGAAACGCGCGGAGTTAGGTGGCCTAATATATATATATATATATATATATATATATATATTTTTTTTTTTTCTTTTATTTTCTGTCACGGGAACGACTTCGTTTCGTAACCGTACGGTGTAATTTATTATAAATAGTCCTAATTAACGTGAAGAAATCGTAGCGTGAAAATGTGAAAAAAAAAAACTATAATTTAATTACTCCCCGCTCTTACTTCTCTCGTAACTTTGTACTTGGTTCCTAATTTATTCTTACATTATTTTTTTTCCTTTAATTATTAATTACCACGGTTATTATTATTAACTTACTAATTTACGATCATTAAGTTGCGATCATTTAATTATTCTCCTTTTATTATTATTATTGTCGAATAACGATTAATCAATTTAATTCCTAATGCTATTCGCGTATTATTTGGTTAACACGATATCTCTTAAGGACACGCACTTATTATTTATAAACGAACGAACGAATGAACGAACGAGCGAAAGAGAAAAAATGGAGTTATATTTTAAAAAAAGGGAGAAAAAGCGAGGAGAAATAACACACAATTTCCGACGCGAGTGTGTCTGTGAAAACCACGCGATGAAAAGCTTACGCTCCAGTACATCATATTAAGCCATTCGTGGTACCTACGTTGTTCTTCAATCGTAAAAGCTATTTTTCTATATTTCGTCCGCGCAACACACATTTTCTTCTATAAATACGACATAGTAATTTGTACAATTCAACCATCAGTCGTTGCATCAATGTTTAAATGTCTTCTCCGTCAGTTCTAAATTTCCAATAGTTCGAATAATCATTCATGTCGATCGCAATCGGTTTCCTCTTAATTTTTGCAAATAATCGTTTTGTGTTTCGAAACGTGTCAATTTCTACTGTGAGAGTAATTACTCGAACCTGATGATTCCGAATGATCGAGCAGTTATATTAATTTAACCGATTGTTGAACAAAGAGGACCTTCGAGGCGTTTCATAAGGGAGGGCGATCGTAAGGGGAAAAAAAATTCATAGGTAAACTTCGATTATCAGCTTCTAAAGGTTAAAATATCGTCGCGACCGAACAATTGCTCGAGACGTGTCGTTCTTATATATATATATATTTTTTAATTTCTATCTGATCAATCGTCAAGGGAGAACCTACTTTTAATTTTTGTCAAGAGATCGTTGAAAAAAAGAAATAAATCACAAGAGAAAGAGAGAGAATCCAGCGTCGACAGCAATGACTCGGGCTCGTGACTTAGCGATCGTTTAAGCGTAGACAGTGGTGGCATTTTAGTACATCAGACAGCGCCGTGTATCGCGAAGATCAAGATCAAGACGAAGAAGAGAACGAAGGGAGGGAAAGAACAAGAAAAAAGCAGACTCGAGAAGGATACGTTTATATTCGATGGAGGAAAAAGAGAGAGAGAGAGAAAAACAGCTAAAAGACGCGAAGAAATTTCGATGAATTTTTTTTTCGGGCCGGCTCGGTCAAGGAGATCTTATCCTAGAAGAGAGATCTCACGGGAGTGGTCTGTTTCTACTGATCGGTCGATCGGAACCGACTCGAGCACACTGGAATCGCTAAATTCACGGTGGAACGAGATCGTTCCGATCGACGCCCCGGTGACGACCGCTCGCCGACCCCGGATTGTGTATTCTCTTCTTTCCTTTGTTTTCTCTTGTTTGCTTCT
Source organism: Frieseomelitta varia (assembly GCF_011392965.1). Classification (NCBI taxonomy): domain Eukaryota; kingdom Metazoa; phylum Arthropoda; class Insecta; order Hymenoptera; family Apidae; genus Frieseomelitta; species Frieseomelitta varia. The sequence goes on along the minus strand of NW_025110185.1, from coordinate 129,929 downwards.
TGCTTTTCCGTTTCCCGTTTCTTCTTAATTTTCTGTTTTTTCTTTATTTATATTGATTTTTTTTTTTTTTTAATTTGCGGACGGAAATCTTCGCGCTCGAAGGACACGCGGAAGGTTTCCAAAGTGAAATTCGTTTCTTTTTTTCGTGAACTGCGTGCGCTTTATGACGGCGGATGGTAGGTACCCCGTCCGACATACCAAATCCGTACTTTCTGTCGCGATATATGCTGTTCGTTGTAAATGTACCAAAGACAGTGTCGATTAACTGACAAAATAAAGGTAGTTTATTTATACGAAATGAACGAGAAAGAATGATAGGGAGGTGGACAAGGCGAGAGAAAGAGAAAGATAGAGAAAGGAGCGGCGTGCACACGGATAACGCGTGGCACGCTCTCCTTCGATAAGAGTCGAACGATGAGAACGATGAACAAATATAAACGGGGATTATATACGAGAATTATCTATCCAAAGGAAAAAAAAAATGCTGCTAAAGTGTCATTTAGCTAGATGAGATTGATCACTGGATCCGCAATGTTCCATCGAAACATTGTTATTATTTTTGTAAAGAAACCATGTACATGTATTAACTTAGCGTGCTCTGCGTATGGAAGCTTACGATATGTTGATTATTATTACTATTATTATTATTATTATTATTATTATTATTATTATTATTATTATTATTATTATTATTGCTATTATTATTTCTATTATTATTTCTATTATTATTATTATTATTATTATTATTATTATTACTATTATTATCTATTTTTATTATTATCTATTATTATTGTGATTATTATTATATTGAAAGGAATAAAAACTTGTAATCTTGTTTCCCGAAATGGTTAAATAGTATGAATAAGCGAGATCGTACAAGTTGCTGCTATCGCCCTTTCAAACACTTTCCCGCCATTCTTCGCTCCATAGATTGCGCCACTGTCCTTCGCGTCCTTTCCCTTACGATTAGACAATACGCCAGGAAAATAACTGACTATATTTCTAAGGAGTTCTAAAACATTTATCGTAGTATTTAAAAAAAAAAAGAAGAAAGTAAAAGAATTGAAAAATGATATACACATACATATATGTGTGTATATATATAGAGAGAAAGAGAAACATGATACATACGCTTACGTTGAACAGAGCACAATATTTAAACACTATTTTTCAAACTTGATCACTCAGTACTTCCGGTACCGTAGATTTAACCAGCGCGAAACATGTAGTTTATGCACCGAAAAGTGTTATATTTAAAATATTTCGCATCTAAAATAGCGTTTGTGTATGTTAAGTCAATGATAAATTGTTCAAAGAATCATTAAATCTTGAGTGACAGTGTAGTTCGCGAATTTAAAAATTTTCCGTGAAAGAGTTCGACTGTCGGGCATCGGTCTCATTTTGATTGCATTTTGCATTGTTGATTCCGATACAAAATTTGATATGGTCATTCGAGTGTATTTTGTAAGTAAAAAATAGTGAGAAATAGTGAGTTAAAATCGTTAAAATTCAAATTGGCAAGATGGATGGAATTTCATCAAGCAAACATCAACGCTATGCCGACCACGAATTATGTAAATACATACTTTCCTAATTATCACTTAATGTTTCTTATTTCAATAATGAACGCTGGTACATATGTTATAAGCAATCAGTTGATCCAGTCGATATTTCGTTTCACTACATCTGTTGCTAGTATCTTCTGTGTTTGAAAAATATGATACAATAAAAGGACTATAATTGAAATTTATTCGACATGCTTAAATCCTTTGTCTGGAAACGTTTTCAGGGAACTGCCGTTCGAAAGACAAAGTAGAGAAAATCAATATTTTATTTTACGATATAACAAAAGTTTTCTTTTTTCTATTTTCTAATTCTTTTCTTACGGAAATTTAAAGTAAAAACATTTAAGCGCGAACGAAACTTCGTTCACGATATTACGGAAACATGTTTGTTTCCATGTAAACGGCTTCTTTGGTATATCAAAATTACATTATCAGTTTAAGTTTCTCTTTAGTCTTCTATGTATATGTAATGTACATAATATAATAATACTTTAATCTTAAAAGAAAGATCAGCTATCATACAGCGTGTTATAGATCGTAATAAAACAGGAGTCGATTAAAAGTTACAGTTTGTTACAATTTGTTACAATTTAAACTATACGAACAACAAAATGAAGGAAATGTTACTTCTATCTTTTCAGGATCACGTGAAAAAAACGTCATCAAAAAATATGTTATCGCCGTGATTGATCGAATAATATAAGCTTTAATTAACACAACGTTTACGGAAGAATTTTTAAGTAATATAAATTATCTTATAGTAAATATCACACAATATTCTGTACTCTGTCGAAAAAATTGTACATTATGTATTACTGTTTTCCTGAGCAAGGAACAATTCTCTATGTTTTTTCAGATAAGAATTCCAAAAGTCAGAATCACGCGTATCAAATAATCCATTGATTTGTTTTATGGTTCGATCACGCAATAATACAGATGGAGTCCACTTTAACGTATTTTGAACCACCTGGTCGAATTTGTGCCTTGATAAACTTAATAATGCCGAGATAACGCCTTCTTTTTGCTCATTCGATCCTAATTAAAAATATCAATTGTTTATTAATAACTGAATACTACACATTGAATAATAATTGAAAACATAATGATATAGGTATACCTTCATCAGAATTGATTAAATCGCATAGTTGTTCTGCAATTTCACCAACTGAATTATCCTTATCTTCTATTGGGAATACACGTAACAGATTGCCTATAATTTCAAGCAATAGAAATTATAATTTATCAATTGAAATAAAATTAATTAAGTATAAAAAATTTACCTAATAAAGAAAACGCTCGGTACGTGCTCGGTAGTTTATTGTTAATTATCATTGATAACAATGCACCTCTAATAATATTCGTATACGTCCATGCAGTTCCTTCTCTTTTGGCAAGAAGTATAATAGCAGTTTCTACTTCACTGTCACACCTTTCTACAAATTGATCAAATTGTATTTAAACAATATACTAAACTATTATAGTTATTACTTACCTTGAAGTGCAATCAACAGCTCTTGGAGGATATTTTTAGATAATGTCCCTAGTGGATATTTGTAGAATAACGTTATTAAATTCTTCAAGGCCTGAAGTTTGGGATAGTCCGTACCTTGTTGCGTCATGATTAAATGTGCCATACATTTCGGCAATAATTCTATACGTAATAGACGATTACAAGATTGAAATACAAATTTAATTTTGAAATTAACAGATTATACGTACTATTATTAACACTTGTTTCGTTATTCGGGAAAACTTCTGGCCAGGAAGTGAATACTGTGTATAAAATAAGTATCGCGTGAAGTCCCAAACAATACAAAGCGTCGCAACAGAATATCCTTACTTTTTCTCGGTCTTTCTTAATTCTTGCTAAAATCGTATACATTCTAGCAAGAGATTGTACCACACATCTCTAAAATCAATTTACTATTAATTACGCTAATTCACTTTGCATCGCATACCAAAATAATGAGAAAACGTCAAACCTCTATCGTTTGATTGAGTTTAAAAAGTTTGTATGCTATACCAGCCTGCACAAATTGAAATACCAGGGGTTTTGATTTTTCTAAGTCAATTAACAATGGTGCTATTCTTTGTTGCGCTTTCGTCATTAATGGTGCAGGTGGTGTGTAACTTTTATCTAAAGTTTTATTATATTCCTGCTCTGTGCTTAAGAATTCTATAATTCCTCTGGAATCATTCGTTATATATTAACAATTAATTATGTTAAAAATTAATATTAAATACTATAAAATAAATACTAACTTTGCTATGATACGATCATTACAATTAGATTTTAATTTGTCAATTACATCCCAGTGTATGGAACTTTCCCAATCGCTATTTATCAGCCTCTCCAATTGTTTGTTCACAAATTTATCTGAAGTAAATAAAATTATTTTAGACGATTTAATATTATTTTAAAACTCAACTAATAGATATAATCTTACCCCCTATTTGACTAGCATGCAAAAGTTTTTTCCTATACATTTTTTTATTTCTTATGCTTGGTTTCTTATTAATATATTCCTGCAACATTTTTAATGGACAGTGTGATTCTAATTGTATAGTAGAAATTTCCTGCTTCGTACAGACATTATTGTGTGTTATTTCTTCTGTATTTAAATCCCTTTCATTTATATTATTTATTTTTGAAGTATCAATGGAAGACTTGTCATTGAAATTTAATAATTTTTGTTCGCTTATATTATCCGTTTTGCGAATTTCTTTTACATCTAAAAAATTACTTTCATCTATGTGCTTGAAATGCTCACTATACTTATTTAAATCAGTCTTTGTCTCATCCTGTTCGGTTGTTTCATTTACAGAATTAATATTGGATATAGAATCAAATTGATTATATTCATTTGTATTTGTTTCAAATTTTGTGTTTATATTTTGTCTATGCGTTTTGTTTTCCGAATTATTTAATAAATTATTGGAAACTGGTATCTCATGAACAGGATTTTCTACATTTTCAGTGTTAGAGTGTGAAAATATCAATGGAGGTTTTTCTATCTCAGTGTTGTTAAAGTGCGAAAACATCGATTGAGGTTTTTCTTCATTATTGCTACAAATTTGATCTTTTGATTTATTCAAATCAACTTCGTTCATACTATTTTCTAGATCATTTACTGATTGTATTTCAAAATTATTTAATTTCATTTCTTTTATAATTGGATTTTTAGGTATGTGCGCAATACGAGGTTTCTTTTTAGATATATAATAATCTTCTTTAACTACTTCAGGATTATTATCTTTTTGGTCTTCAGACATATTAGAATCTTCATTTTCGTCATTAGATATATCTTGTTTTAGCATGTTTTGACATGTTTTTACAATCTTACTGCTCCTTTTTAAATTTCTTATTTTTTTCAACAACTTCTGTCGGTTCCCGGATATTTTTAATTCGCTCTCGGATAGTTTCCGTTTCTTCTTAGAATTTAGGATATCAGAATTATTTGTTTCAATTTCAGCTTCTAGATTACTAGGTGGTAATGTTTTTGACATATCTGCATGCTCTGCTTTTTCAGTTTTTTCATCTAAGTTTGATAATGTATCTGAGATAACTTTTTCTTCAATTGGTTTATTTAATTTTATCAAATGTGATGCGTGCGCTAGTTTTGTCATGGACTTATTTACTAGTTTACTATGTCCACTAAAACATGGTTCATTTTCTATGGAAGAATTTCTTTCTATGGTATTTTTCTGCTCTGTTAATTCTGAAGAAGTGTCCGTAGTTTCTTTAAGTTGCATCAGTTTATTACTTTCATGTTCAGACAATATTCCCGAATCACCTTCTATTGACTTACTACGTTGAACAAAATTTTGTACTATTTCTACTTTAGTTTTATTTACATCCGTATCATTAGAATTCAAAAATGGACTTGCAGGTGATATGGTTTGAGATTCTACATTGTCTTCAACATCATTAAATTTATCAATGGATGAATCTGCTGATTCTGCACAGTCTTCAGAATCATTAAACTTATCAATGGGTGAATCAGCTAATTCTGCACAGTCTTCAGAATCATTAAACTTATCAATGGGTGAATCTGCTGATTCTGCACAGTCTTCAGAATCATTAAACTTATCAATGGATGAATCTGCTTTAAAATCACTGTTTAATTTTTCTGAATCTTCAGTATCATTTAACGAATTATCAGATTGACCGAATAACGAATGTACAAACTTATGCTTCTTAGGCTTTTTCTTAACAGAAGTCTGTTTATTTTCTACAATTGAATCAACTTTCCAAGAATTAGTGTGCGCATTTTGTAATTTCTTACGTTTAACCTTTACTTTTTTCTTAACAGAAGTCTGTTTATTTTCTACAATTGAATCAACTTTCCAAGAACCAGTGTGCGCATTTTGTAATGTCAAATCAGATAATGTCTTTAATCTTTTATGTGCATCTAAATTCTTCCTTTCTTTTCTATCATAAGTACCTTTCATTTTCCTCCATAATTCATCAAAATTAGTTTGCATGAAATTATTTATGTCATACATACTGACATTTTGATGATGTTCCTTACAAGTGTTGTTTCGATTTGAGTTCTTTTTATTTAATTTCTTTTTCATTTTTTTCACTTTCGTTTCTAACGCATAAATTTTTTTCTGTAATGACGAAATAAGCGATATCGAAGATGTGGCTATAGTCATTAAACTCTCACAATTCTTATTATCATTGGGTGTATTCGAATTTATCATTGACGAAGGATTAATTGGCGTTGAAAAGATATGATTGTTACCCTGATTTATTGAATTCGACGTCGAGGAAAAAGTGTTACAATTTATATGATTTAATGGAACTGTATGCGGAGATAATGAATTTGTTGAAGTAAATATTAAACGACTATTCTGATTTGATTCCTGTGATGACTTATCTATCAATGTAGATAAACTTTTAGCTTTACATTGTTGTTCATTGTTTATATCTAAAAGCATATAAAATTGTTAAAATATATCTCATATAAAAAGACATTGTAAATTGTATATAATTCAATGTCATACCTGTTGATTCTTCTAACGCAGATGAAAGTTTTCTGGGTGGGGACGAAATCTTTTCAATAAGTTTTGGACATGAATCGCTCACAACTTTACATATTTCCTTAAAAGGAGGTGGATCTAATAGAATTTTGCACTCATTACAAAATATAGGATATGGGTTATCTTTAATATCGTAAAATTCAAGAGTTAACATGGATTTATCTGCAACCTCCGGTTTCTGTATTACCATATCTTTACTTAATGTGGTATTGGTTCCAGCATCCTTTAATTTTTCTTCTATAAATTAAATTATTTGTATTAAATTCTAAAATGTACTAATTATAATCTATTAATTAAATCAACTCACTGTTTTCAGTTTCTATAGAGACTTTCTTTTCTATTTTTTTAATTTTTGTTTCATAAGATCTTTTTACATTTTTTAACTCTTGCTCCAATTCCTTGATTCTAACTACAAAATATAATAAAATTACTATGCTGCACACAGTACAGTATTAAATGTATTGTATACCTTGCAGTGAAGATTTTTCTACATCATATTGGATTATTTTGTCATTTTGATTTCCTTCTATATCCTTTATTTTACATATTAATTGTTGTATATGTTGCTGATCAGCTGCTGTTTTGATAGTAACTTCGTTTACTTGTGCAGCTAGAGTATCAATCTTTTTTTTATATTCTGTATTTTGCTGAAAATTAAATATCAATAATCTAAAATTGAAAGATAGAAAAAATATTTTTCAGGATAAATATTTTAAGTAGGTATTACTTTTACTTACAAGTTCTAATTTAATAACTTTTGCTAAACTAGAATTATAATTACATGTTACTTCTTTCATTCGTTTATTTAATGTATCTAACTCTTGTTTTAACCGTTCACATTCTTTCAGTTTATCATTATACTTTTTAATTAATTCGCTGAAAATAAATATTTTGTTAATATTACGATTGATGGTGATCAATATTCATAAAAACAATTAATACGTCAATTAACTTACTGAGTCGCTGCAACTTTCTTTTTCAACAATCCATACGATGTTGGCTGATCTACATGGGAAACATCCTCCTGAAATAAAATAGATAACGATACATAATTATTATTTTTCAAAATTTGGAAATGGAATAATAACTGAAAATTTTATTATTTTCATAAAATATTTAGTTAATAATCTTCAATATAATTTGATGTATGTTGTATTCACGAATGTCGTGTTGAACTTGTAGAATTTAGATTGAATTTTTATTAATTATTAATATCAAATATACACGTAACATAACCTTAAACTAACCTAAATAGTCGACACTACTAAATTTGATTTAAAGTAAAAGGTTCTAAGAAAAAGAAATACTCACTCGAGTGTTTTGTTTCTCTATCCAATTTAGGAAATCATTATCCATGTTAATTAAAGTGACAATTAGTACTATTCGTTTTAAAATTGTTTATAATTCTGACCGCTGACCAAGAAACACGTTTATACGGCGTTCATTTGGATGTTTACAATTACAGATTTAATATGAAATTGTACCAGTACGAAACATTCTGTTCGAGAATTGATTTTAAATAAGAATTCGTTTAAAGAGAATTCGTTATTTTTATCTGATTTTCTACGCTCTCAGTGTCCTTACAATAGTAGATATTAAATATTACAATATTACGTCTTGGATATATTTTAATCTATTTTTTTTCCAAGATAGAAAATGATGATTTTTTTAAATAAATTCGAAAGTTGTTGCATACAAATCTATTGTAGTTTAAGCATTGTAATTTTATTCATTTGCTATTACCATGCTATTCTCCCCTCTATTTCTATTCGTCAACGCGCTATGCAACTATGCACTATACAGATTTACTTCATTTGTGTAGCAACTGCCGTATAGGTTTGATGTATGTATGTAGTTCGTTGAAAGCATTAAACATTTTGATAAAGATGGTGGGGACAGCGATGACCAGTTAGCAAGGTAGTAAAGCTCATGTATAATAGAGTAATAGTGTATACTGAATGCTTACGAAAATATTTTTATTGAAATTGTAAATTGGTTGTAATAATTTGAAAGTAAATTTGCAAATTTAATTTGATGGTGTGTGAAAATAAAGAAAAGAAACTTGTCTTTCATGTTATTCCAGTAAGTAAATATAAACATATTTTCAAAATTTTTTGGTTAATGCTTGATAGTATAGTAATATACAAATGTAAGAAATTTATAAAAAATATGTATTGTAAAAAAATATGAATTTCAGAACCATCTATATGTGAGAAAATACATTTATCACATTTTATAGTTTTATTAAATAATCATGGGAAGCAAAGGAATAGAAATGGATCAGAGTTTAGCCCAGAGGCTTCTCTTTGAAGGTGCTACATTAGTTATGTTAGATGTACCTGTTGGCACAGAATTTGGAATTGATTTAAAATCATGGAACACAGCGGATAGATTTAAAGGTGTTAAAATGATTCCGCCAGGATTTCACTATGTTCATTACAGGTAATTTTTTACAGTTTTTTTTCATTCTCATATATAATAATTACATATATATATATTCTTAAAGTGCTGTAGATGAATTTGGAGAAGCAACACCCAAAATTGGCTTTCTTCACACATTTAAAAAATCTGAATTTCTAGTGAAACGTTGGGATGCAAAGGAAGAAGATCTGAGTTCAGACAGTATGTAGCATAAATAACATTAAAAAATCTTCATTATTAGTCATTATTTAATTTTCTATACAAAGTTGTAGAAGAAGAAATGGTCGAAAGATTGAAGAGTAATTTGAAGGATTTAGATAGATTTTTAGGATGTTACCCTTATGATATATGGAAACAGTGGAAGGAGTTAACAAATCATATTACTCCTCCACTTGTTGAACGTTGTTCACCTATATGTGGGTATGTTAACAAATTTTATAAATTAATAATTACGACTGCTATGTTAATTTTTTTGTTAATAAATTTGTCATTTCTCAGTTTTGTAAGATCAGCATTAGAATTAGAATATTGCACTGATGCTGCAAGACCAAGAGGTGGAGAATCGAATCCTAAAAAAAGAAGGAGTGGAATTACTGTGGAAGAAAAAGAAGATGAGCTTCTTCCTGATATGAAACCTAAACCTGGTACAGAACTTCGACTTTCGAAAATACCTGATAAACAATATCCAGACGGAGCATCACCAACTGAGATTACAAAGCACTTTTTGGATACAAGTTATGCACTGGATACTGTCCTTAAGCAATTGACACTGTAAGTAATTATTTTGCTTCAGATTTTTATAATTAACTGTTAATGATATCTTTTCAGTCCTATGGAGATAATTGGAGAACTCCAGTTAGCATTTGTCTGTTTTCTTGTTGGACAAAGTCTTGATGCTTTTGAACATTGGAAGAAACTTGTGTCTCTCATCTGTGGCGCTGATTGTGCAATATCACAACGCCGCGCGATTTTCATTGAATTTATGAAAGCATTAGAAATTCAATTGATGCACGTACCCGAAGATATACTTTGTGATATTGTAGCCAATAATAATTTTGTTTATCATAATCTGCGCAAATTGTTCGCAAATATTGAAATTAATTCTGAATTAGATGGACGCTTAAAATCTTATACAGCAAGATTTAGCGGACGATTGTCTACAAAATTTTTGTGGGATTTTTCTAATTTACAGGAAGAGACTGAAGATGAAGCACCTGTTGTTGTTTCGTTAGAATAAGATTGTATATATTTCGTATAAATACATAATTATAATGTGTATATTATAAAACGAGTATAGTTATACTTTGTATATATGAATAATATTTGTATATAAATAAAGATTAATAAATAAAAACGTTCTTGTATTTTGATAAAACAAATTTTATTTTGTATTATTTAAATTAAATACATTTATATTAAATTAATACTTTAGAAGATGTAAATAAAATTTCAATCAATTGTTGGTATGTTAAGAAAATAATGAACAATCCAGTACGTATTCCTTCATGGGCAAAAATTAGTATCGCTAAAAAATAAAAAAAATATTAATTTCCAGTATTAACAGCTATAATACAGTTGGTATATTAATTAATATTAAATTAACATTTACATTAGTATATTAATTAATTAATATTTACCGGGCGTGGTGGTCTTGGTTGAATACATCCTTTGGTTTTTGATTGTCTAATCAAATCGGTTCTGGATCGGCTTCACGACGAAGACGCTAGATAAAAATTAATGCAAAATTTAGTATAGAATATTGTTATATCAACAATTATTAACATTTAATTACTTACAGGATGTGGTGGCCTTGGTGGTGGAACATATATTGGTCGATTACCGGGTTCTGGTTCTGGGTCAGCTTCTCGACGAAGGCGCTAAATAAAAATTGATGCAAAATTTAGTATAGAATATTGTTATATCAACAATTATTAACATTTAATTACTTACAGGATGAGGTGGTCTTGGTCGTGGAATATATGTTGGGATATTAGGTCGGTTACCGGGTTCCGGTTCTGGATCGGCTTCACGACGAAGACGCTAGATAAAATTTAATGCAAGCTTTAGTATAGAATGTTGTTATATTACCGATATTGTATGCATTGATATTTATTAGTATTTAGTTATTTACAGGATGTGGTGGCCTTGGTGGTGGAACATATATTGGTCGACTACCGGGTTCTGGTTCTGGGTCAGCTTCTCGACGAAGGCGCTGAATAAAAATTGATGCAAAATTTATTATAGAATATTATTATATCAACAATTATTAGCATTTAATTACTTACAGGATGAGGTGGTCTTGGTCGTGGAATATATGTCGGGATATTAGGTCGGTTACCAGGTTCCGGTTCTGGATCGGCTTCACGACGAAGACGCTAGATAAAATTTAATGCAAGCTTTAGTATAGAATGTTGTTATATTACCGATATTGTATGCATTGATATTTATTAGTATTTAGTTATTTACAGGATGTGGTGGCCTTGGTGGTGGAACATATATTGGTCGACTACCGGGTTCTGGTTCTGGGTCAGCTTCTCGACGAAGGCGCTGAATAAAAATTGATGCAAAATTTATTATAGAATATTATTATATCAACAATTATTAGCATTTAATTACTTACAGGATGAGGTGGTCTTGGTCGTGGAATATATGTCGGGATATTAGGTCGGTTACCAGGTTCCGGTTCTGGATCGGCTTCACGACGAAGACGCTAGATAAAATTTAATGCAAGCTTTAGCATAGAATGTTGTTATATTATCGATATTGTATGCATTGATATTTATTAATATTTAGTTATTTACAGGATGTGGTGGCCTTGGTGGTGGAACATATATTGGTCGATTACCGGGTTCTGGTTCTGGGTCAGCTTCTCGACGAAGGCGCTAAATAAAAATTGATGCAAAATTTAGTATAGAATATTGTTATATCAACAATTATTAACATTTAATTACTTACAGGATGTGGTGGCCTTGGTGGTGGAACATATATTGCTCGATTACCGGGTTCTGGTTCTGGGTCAGCTTCTCGACGAAGGCGCTAAATAAAAATTGATGCAAAATTTAGTATAGAATATTGTTATATCAACAATTATTAACATTTAATTACTTACAGGATGAGGTGGTCTTGGTGGTGGAATATATTTTGGGATATTTGGTCGGTTACGGGGTTCCGGTTCTGGATCGGCTTCACGACGAAGGCGCTAAGATAAAAGGAACGATTTATTATTCGTTGTAAACTTAATTTAGTTATTGTTAGTTATTGTTTATCATATGATATTTTATAATTTATAGTAGATATATACGTATATTTTTCTAATCTTACCAGAGATTCGGATGGAGTTACCATTGTATCAAGACATGTTGCTACCGCGAAGGTAACAACCAGAATGGCGAAGATAAACGTCTTCATGGTTGCACTTCTTTAGATCTTGTCTTCGATTATTAACCAATGGTCAATGAACAAGGAGATACTGATGTCGAACGAACCGAGTTGCACTGTATTTATACACAGCGTTACGGATGTTAATCTTTATACATAAAAGTTCAAGGCACTCACTTGGGAATCACCGTCTACTCATAATACATACATGATAACAAGAATCTCTTTTTACGTTGCGTTACTGTCAGAGCAAATTTATATACCTTTTTTCTGTCTTTTCATTCTCTTTTGACTTATTTATTGTTGGTTCCGAAAAACAAAGTTTTACTTTATATAATTCAAGTTTAATTAAATCATTTGATGAGAAAGTTTAATATATGAAATTGTTTCAATCATATCGTTTTATAATTTATAATTAATTGTTTATTTAAACAGCATTAGATATGTGTCTTCTGTATGTGTGAATGAGAATATACACTGACCATTCTACCCGGGAATCACATAAAATTGTAATACTAAGTAAGCAAAAAACTTTTCCTCCTTGGATTCTTGGAACTTCTATTTTTTCAAATGTAAATTACGATGCTAATGTTTTTTACTACTGAAGTAAACGTGACAAAACTAATGATTTGTCAAATGAGTTATCTAATTTTATCATATTTTTAAGCAAAAACAAACATGTTTCCGCCCGGGATCGAACCGGGGACCTTCCGCGTGTTAGGCGGATGTGATAACCACTACACCACGGAAACCAATAATAATTATGTTTTTATAGTTTCATAGTTGGTGTATAATGTTTTAAAAATTCGAACTATTTTTATATTAGTTATGATCTCTACTAATAATAAGAAGTTATTAAATATATTGATATCTAGAGCTCCATTTATTCTTAATAAAGGAGTAGTTTAAAAAGTACGCAAACATAAATTGTTTCTAAACAGAGTTTATATTTTATACAAATTACAAAACAATTCAACGAGTGCAAAACACATTCTTATTTAGGAGATGGTGTGTTAGCCTCAAGTGCACGTTTTTCTTCTGACAACAACGAAACTTTCTCTTCATACTTTTCTCGTAGATCACGGAAAAGACAAAGCTGCGTTTCGTATTCTTTCTTCAAGTCTGCATTTAATTTCACCGCAGCATCCATTTTGTTAATCATTGTGTTATATCGTTCACGTTCCTCAGAAATTCGAACTTCCATATCGTCGACTTCTGCCTATAACAATGCAAATATTCGCTCAATTTTCTTTGCGGTCTTTTTTTTAAATTACGGTTTCTGTATAACCGAACAAAATTATTTTACATATGATAGTTATTTGATTAATAGAATATTACATACACTGATTACGCTATTGATTACCTGCAGATGTTTTACTTCCATATTACGAATTTGCAATAGACTTCTGGTAAGAGATTCTACTTCCTTTAGCGAAGCCACCTGACTGTTCAACGCGCTAATTTGTTTCTCCTGATTAGATACTGTACGAATTCGATCCTCTAATTGCAACGAAGTTTGAATAAGTTTCCCCTTTAATTGGTCCACCATTCGACGTAACATGACCTCGTTACCTTCACCCTTCATCAGAGAATCGTATGCCGCTTGCAACTCCGCTAATTTCTTTTCTACGTTTCCCAGTTTCTTTTGATAAGAGTCTCGTTCATTGATCGTTTTCTAAAAATAGGAACGACTTTATAATAGTTACTCATTGTTTATAATTTCATAAAATTAGCTATTGCTAATTTTTTTTGTATACAATTCTTCTATAAAATTTTACCTGAACTTCTTCCTTTAACTTTGATATCATAAGTTCAGTTTCAGTTACGTTTTTATCGTTTTCTATCACTGGTTTATCACTTTCCAGTTTAACCTGATCGATTATGCCAGTAATAGCAATTTGTTCTTCCGGTTTCTGAGCATCAGCACTTCTGTCCTGTCTTGTCACGAGGCAAGTATCTCCAGCACCTATGGATATCTCTTGCTGAATTACCGGAACATTTGGCTGACAAAAAAATTTTAAGTTTTATAAAATTAACGTTCGATTATTTCAGGCTTCGTTATTACTTTAAACATACAGGTAGCTCATTTTGCTTTGTTGTGCTGTCCTCCACTTTCTTTTCTATAGACTCATTTACAGCTTCACAGATAATTCTTGCATTTTCAATGATAGCTGCGTCTATTTCTCTCGTAGGCATTTCTGCGACTTCATCTTCCGTGCAATGCGAAACTTTACACTCAATGTCTTCCAATTCTTGGAGTTCATTTTTACTCTCTGTTATAGTGATTGGATTTTCGATTTCAGTTTCAGGTGTATGTTTCATATTGTTTTGTTCATCAGACTTTGTTATTTTAGGCAGATTAGAATTTGGTTCAGTGGCTGATTCAAAGCTCTCGTTGTCTGACATTTTTATCTGCAAGAAACGTCACTTTTATATGCTGCACATGAATTGTACAAAACAGAGGAAAAGCAAATTTGTTATCGATGAATTTTCACTGTATTCATTATCGTTAATAATAATTAATTAATAATAATTTTTATTTTTAGGCACAAAATAATTTTTTATTGTCAGTTTTACACTCTGTCGATTGTTTGGCTAACGATCAAAATTCTAAATATTACTTATAATCTTTTCTACTTAAATTTAGTTTTAGTAGCTGCTCGTAGCTTTAGATCGTAAAATATATTATAAAATCTATGTTACTAATTACCGGTAGACAGAATATGTTAAAAAATGAAGCGCGTCTTTAAATGCGGGACTTCTTGTCAGAGAAAAGCGACTGGATATCCAGGACTAATGAAAAGTATGATGTATTTTTGGACATTGCTGATTCTATTTTAAACTATCCTAAACCTGTACTAGTCTAGCATCGTATTGCATTTAAATCTAGTATATGACAAAATTTTGTCACTGATTATTTGTTCGAATTATAAGTATGTTCTGGATTACAATACGATTATTTGTGGAACAAAATATAATTATACGAGAAGACATTGGTACGGTAGTTTCATTTTAAAATATTATGCAATGTGGATCAAAATTAATGCATCGCTTGTTCGAATGAATTCAAGCATAATATTGAAAAGCGTAAAGAAAAAATAATTTGACAAAATGATCGTAAAAAATATTTGAGTTGTTTCCGAAAAATTATTTATTGTGTTTAATTGCTCATCTCTTACATAATCGAAAAACCCTTTTTTTCATATGAAGGTTCATTAACGTAGTTACATTCACCACAGTGTCGTGCTCGAGATATCTTTTCGAGTTCCTCGGCAGCGGAACTATTTGAAACGAATTTTATGGTAAATACATAAAAAGCTTTTATTTTATAATGGGATTATAATTTTTTATTGACCTACTGCAATCATTCAAATTGTTATATGCATGTTAATTGAGGGTACACGAGATCTAGTCACATAACCTCACTTAGAGCATGTACAATTTTTCTATATTTTTTTCTCTGATCTATTTAGGTATATATACAAATATATTATTTTTACGTAATATATTTATAAAGATACGTTGAGTGTAAAAAGAATGTTCTAGAAACATTACTGTCAGTATAAAATTCAAAAGAGCTAGTACTGAAGGTTAGTCTCTCTGATATATTTTATATTAAATTAAATATTTATAGACAATTTTGGAATATTAAATATTTGGAGTTTTTCTTTTTTGTTTCTGTAATAATAATCGTACATGTAGAAAACAGTAATAAGATAATATAATAAAGTTGTTATTATTTGATAATTGTTGTTACCATAAAAAACTAGCGAATTAAATAAACTTTTTTACAGAATATCAATTAAGGAATGGAAGAGTACGCAAGAGAACCATGCCCATGGCGTATAATAGATGACTGTGGTGGTGCGTTTACTATGGGTGCGATTGGTGGAGCAGTATTTCAAAGTATCAAAGGCTTTCGTAATGCACCTAGTGGGATAAATAAAAGGATTCTAGGAAGTCTTACAGCTATTAAGCAGAAGTCTCCCATTATTGCTGGAAATTTTGCATTATGGGGTGGTATGTTTTCCACAATAGATTGCACATTAGTTCATCTCAGGAAGAAAGAAGATCCATGGAACTCTATTATTAGTGGTGCAGCCACAGGTGGAATATTAGCAGCAAGAAATGGTTTGCCAGCTATGGCTGGTAGTGCAATTATTGGAGGAGTATTGTTGGCTCTAATAGAAGGTGTAGGAATATTTATTACTCGTCTATCTGCAGAACAGTTCAAACCTCCATCATTTACTGAAGATCCAAACCATTTGAGACAAGGTCATCCATCGTAAAATTTATAAATATTTAGATATATTTTAAATTACACTTAAACTAATTAAGTACAAATGTTTCATACTCTTTGAAACGATAGTAGTTGGAAGCTATCATATTGCCAGTACGTCAAATTTGTATAGATAATTCAGCTTCTTCATTTGAGAAATAATAATAGTTTGGTTTTTATTTAATTCTGTTTTTGTACTTTTATTGAACTGTTAATAAGATAAAACATTTTACATAAACATATTAACAATTTATTAATAAGAAACATATTTATAAAATAAATTGACACATTCAATTACTTTATTTGTAAACAGAATAAGTTATAAAAACAACTAAATCACTTCAATAGTGTACATAAAAATGTATAGTACATAAATATAATATGTACAAAATGTATAGTTTACAATTCTCTTAAATTATAAAATTTATTTATCTTAATCATCTTCATCTTCCATTTCTTCCTCGTAATACTTGGAAGTCGAAGGTACAGACAAATCTAATGATTTATTTGTTGAGGCTTGTGGATTATCATTTGTTGATTCATACAGAGACTTTACTTTTGTACCTTTTAATGATTTATTCATTAACCCCAATAAATGAAGTTGTTCCACCTAAATATTTTGTTATATGAAATATTTTTTGATATTGAAACAAATGAAAAAATATTGTAAATATTTACCTGCAAGCTATTTAATTGCTTGTCAATTTTTACCAATATTTTTTGAAGAAGTTCCTTTTCTTGTTTCAATTCTCTTTGAAAAGCAAGCAAATCATTCGTACTTATTTTTGCATTGCCAAGATCGTCAATAGTCGCCATTTTTGTTAGTATTATTAAGTCATTTTTTTTGACGAAAATAATAACGAAATAGAAAATTTATGATAAAGAAATATATTAAAATATTAAGTTCACTCCTTTTAAAAAAATTCGTTCTATATTGCAGTTTGTAACGTAATGTTTGGAGGTTATATTATCACATGCGTTACAATGTTACCAACTTGACGAGTTAGTAAACTTTTCAAAGTGGCGGTTAAATGCGGCATAGAATAGTCGCGAATAGAATAACCATAAAAAGTTAGCCAGCCTGAATTTGAAATTCAGTTAGAAATCGTTGAAAGACACGATCGCGCGCAAGATTTGTTAAAAGTCGTTAGTGCGGTATATTAAAAAGTTGTGATCGGCTTCTGGCGCTGAATAAATCGTAAAATACGATGTCATAACTAGGTAAATCATTTTATTTTGGAATTTCAGTGGATTTTATAAGTTTCCTTTCGTAGTGTATTAATATTTTATTCTTTCTAATAGAATTCTAAGTAACACTACAGAATAATTACAATTTATTATATTCAAATTCATTTAGGTACAGAACTTTTTATTAGATCACAATATAATCTATATAACTATACGATTATATTAATTTGTTAATTTTTAAGTGGTCAAGTTAAGTTAAATAGAATCAATGCAAATCTTGCAGCCATTTCAAAATATGTTTATTTTAGAGTCATATTTTAGTGTGTTAGTGTGTCACATTTCAATCAGTAATTATAGCGCCAATATGATATTCTTGTATTTCCTTTTTATTAATACTTTGATAATATCTTACTGTATAACAATACGTATTGTTACTCACACAAGATTTGCATTAGATTTTATATACATATACATACAGAAGATATTCAAATTGGGAGCACAACTACTGTTATCATGCTATCATTATCGAATAATTATTGAATGATTATAATCTACAAATATAATATTACATTTATGAAGATCATTATTATCATTTTTATTAATATCTAATAATTTATTTGAGCATGTAATTTATGTAACAATTTTACAATAATTCGTAGATATCATATCCGTTGGTATAGGAATTTATCAATGTTTAAATTTTCGGGAATAAACGGAATAGGAAGAGTCGAGTAAAAAATGTAATTATGACAATATCAATACATATGTATAATAGAGATGATAACATCAAACAATAATTGTCCTCACCAAAAAGAAGATTGATCTCTAGATGCCATTAATTAGCATCCAAGAATATTATTTTCACAATTTTTTTTACATAATACGTTGCGATCAATCATTGGTATTTATAATTATATATAAATATTATTATGCCATTTACACAAACTGAGGTATATGGTAACCTTTCGGAAATCCTGCTCGTAGCCTTTACGGAATACACGATTCAAACGAAAATAAATAATTTGCTTAATTAGTACATACATTGTACAATTTCTATACTTTCTATACGATTAATTTTGATAATTTTCAAAATCGTCGAACGACTATATCATTTATCGTTACAATGATTCCGTTCTATCGAAATTGGAAATACTAATTATTGTTGCCGCTGCAGCAAGGAAATTCATGTAAATTTAAATTACGAGGTTTAAAATAACGTTTCTTTTTTCCTCAATTTTCACCAATCATTGTTAAGTCGTAGGCCATAGATACGTTCATTGCTGCAGCAAGGAACGCGTCAATCTTTCGAAGACGAAGGTGGAGACTCCCGACTATTGTCGCTCGTAAAATTAGATAATCCAAGACCACTAGTTTCGTGACTTGAAGAACTAGTCGGTGAATTACTCGAACTTCTGGCGCCACTAAGCGGCGTTACAGTCGTATTATCAGCTGGTATTAAGCCTTCCTTCATTCTTTTCTTCTGCTTCATTCTTCTATTTTGGAACCAAATTTTTACTTGCGTTTCGTTTAATTGTAACGCTGACGCGATTTCAATGCGCCTTGCTCTGGTCAGGTACTTGTTGAAGTGAAATTCTTTTTCGAGTTCCGTAAGTTGCTTGTTCGTAAAGTTGGTTCGGCCGGTATTGTTGAAGCTACCTGCTATACCGGCCATAGGTCCGCCGGTAAGGCAGTTTACAGGACCGTTCGCCGTGGTTGCATATGGGGATCCGTTTCCGCCTCCGACTGTGTTACCGCCATACTCCCCCACATTTAAATTTGTCTTTGCTGCTGCAACAAATTTCGATTGTTTTTTTTATTTAGGAAATATTTATTTAAAATTTACATGTGATTTTGTGTTTGAAGTTGTTCACGTTATATTTGCTATTCATTGAAAAATGTTATTCGATCTTTTGCTTTAAATTTGGCCGCAATGCCAAAAGAATGATTTCAACGTAGAATTTTAGAAAAATGAAATATCCTTATATACCTTTGTACCAATGTACCAATTGAAATAATGAGACTCTAGTCATTAAATAAAGTTTCATTATCAATATACTCGTGTGAGTCACAAGGTTACATATGTGACTGAAATTCTTTTCCATCTTAATTACAGGCATCAATGTCCTTCGTACGTGACCGATGCGCCAATGAAAGAGGTTAAAGGTAATATACACCGAATTAAACCTAACTCCGGTCCATCGAGCGATAGCCGTTTGTTGTCCAACACAGCTGGTCAGTGTCCTAAGGAGCGAGCCTGTCCACCCTCTACCGAAGACCCCGATAGGGTTAAGCCCTAAATCTGGATCAAATTGCATCAGCTGTTGCCGAATGTCAAGGGTAAATCGTTACGTCATTTTATTTAGCCCGTATTTATCAACCGATTACGATAGCTAGTCTAAAAGCACTCTCGACTCGAGGTCTCGTTAAATATTCTTTTCAATATGTATATATAATAATCGCTAGATTGTCTTAATTCGTCCAAAACATTAATCGTATCAACTTGTTCAATATAACATGTAAATGACCGCAGAGAGAAATTAACTTTCGTAATTAAGATTGCGAGTCACAGTTACGTTGAGTGCTTGTAGTTGTCAGCTGTCGTGTTAGACTGACAGGCAAACGAAACAAGTATATCGTTCCACGAACCATGTTCTATGTAATTTTCGTAGAACACAGACGATGCGGTGATAATAATTTTACCGAGTTTACAATTTTCAATACCGATCGGTATACCAATATGAATGAAGCTTGACACTCGAAACTCGATACGAATTTCCAAATTGTCTATGCGCATGTTCATTATGCATGGAAACTTTCGAATATGAAGCAATGCAACCAATCTTATTATAGCTGTAAAGGGGAGGAATGCGTCCCGAATGAAAAAAGGTGGTGTCGCTTACGCATTATGGAAATTAGATTGTTATTTAGTCTGTTGGTATGTTGGAAGTCAATTTACTTAATGGCACCCGGGTGGACAAAACTGTCAAGCCACCGCCTTAGAGCTACGTCTTCTTTTTCACCCGTGTTTGCCTGTATTGCCCCGTTCTCTTTCCCATCTTTTCGCGTCTTGTACAATATTATAAGTATTTAATCTAAACGAAAACCCAACGTGAATCTAACTCGAATGATTTATTTCGCACGGATATTGTCCCGCGAATTTTTCAAATAATCTAGAAACATCCGTCACTTAAACACCGTGTCCGGAACTTGGCCGGCGGCCATTAAGCTCACGCATCTTCAAGCCGAATAATCGAGTTGGACAAGTTCTATTAGTCCACGGACCGGCGTGCTACAATGAAATGTTTTCCGTTTTCGCGACTCATTCATCAATTTAGAACCTTAACGGAAGGACAGAGCGTGCGCTGATTTCCTCCTATCCAGACCGACTAACGTCTTTATACATCAGTGATCATTAGCACTGCGTCGGAATTCTCCTTAGATTTTCCAAATTCGGTTTTTACGGAACATGAAATTTTTGGTAAAATGGAATTACGCAATTTTATTGTGTTATTTGGGATTATGGATATATGGACGGACTTTTCAGTCAGTAAAATAAAATAGGTACATTCATAAAAAGCATAGTGTGTCTCTTCAATTGTGACACAATAGAAAAGGAGGTGATTTCTTATGAAAATGTAATTTAATGGAGTAAAATAAAACTTTCACACGATGACCGTGAATGTTTAAAATAAGATTCATAATTTCATTGACTAAGAAATTTTAAATGTTTTGTAAAAATTCAACATTATACTGTAATATATTTTTATTTCGTGACCTACCTACATCAAATTTTCATCGTAGTGATTCAAACACTAGATATAGATATATATTTATAAAACATAGAAAGTATTTTTGTGAGCGTGAAATTAAGACTATAATGTACAATTTTTAAATGTGGAGCTTTTAAAGAGAAATAACTTCGCTACGTCAACTATAAATACTACGCCAACTATAAATTTCCGAATGAAGGACTGCCGCTTTTACAGTTACACCACGATTATAGAAACATCCTGTGTAAAACAGAAGCAGCTACGAGTCACTTTCAACGGAGAAAAAAAAAAAAGTTCAGATCCTGCAGTAAGGAGTTAATTTGCAAACTAGGTGCAAGAAGATAATCCGTATTACTCTGTGACCAGCATTTAATCCATATTTAATCAATAAAACTTGCTTGCAACGCATCGTGTACCGTTTGGTTCACGTCTGACTTAATTTCTCAAAAAGATAAATCCTGGAGAAACGCTCGCTCAGGCGGAATGAGCGAATCACTTTCGATTAAGCGTCCCCGGCATGTCCTGGTAATTACTACTTCCTTTGCCACCGACGTTAATAGCGCCGATTATTAGCGGCGTTTAACGCATGCAAATCTTAGGCCATGTTGCGACCGTGTTGCTTCCTCCAGCGACGTCAATAATATTTTTTCATTGCTTCGATCCTTGTCGTTAAGGAATGCTTTTATTAACGTCCTGATGAACGAAATAGTCGCTCAGTTTGAAGTCGCTACAGTTTGAAAATCGTAGATTTGTATTTAGATTGGATTATTGCTGATATTGTTGTACAGCGGTATAATTCAGTTGATGTTTTTACAATTTGATAGATGTAATGATTATTGGAGGCGGTTCTTTTTTTTTTAAATATTACTGAGATTAACGTGTAAAATTATATACAGTGTCTTTGGTTAAAACTTATCGAATATCTAAAATTGTCTCGAAGAAAAATTCTTTTATTCTTTATTATTCATGTTCCTGTAGCTAATATTCAAATATATTCAAAACAGTAAAAACCATCCGTTATCGAGTTACAAATTTCCATGTGAAATTCCATGTGCCGTTGACATTGACATTACCCGAAAGTTCACGTCATTGTCGGTAGTGATACATCACGAAACATTATTTTATATTTCTCGTATTTTTCCAAATATTTGAGCATTTTTCAATGAAACCGAGCACACTGCAGATCGTAATCTATTTTTCATGATACGAAGATAATTGTTTTGCCTTGAAAGTAAAGAGGGAATGGAATAAGATACAAGGGAGAAACGATACAAGAAAAACGAAAAAATGAACAATTGGAGAACTGTAGCCTAACTATAATTGTGAAACATTGATAATTAATTCTTTTCTTTCTCAACTCTTGAATTTTATGATTTCAATTGAACACTACAAAATGAAATTCTGTTTGTAGTAAAATTACAATCTTGATTCTCAGGTTACTATCGTTATAAAGAATATTATCACAAAAGGAAAATGTGTATATTTTATATTTATATACCTATTGGATATTTTAGAAAATTCTTCATATTTCTAAACCTCAAAATATCTGTCCTACTTGAAAAAAATTTGTTTCCGACAGAATTCCCTTTAATCAATCGCACTTCGCGTAAAACTTTCATCCACAAGGAAGTTCTCTTCGCGTTCAAATTTCTTTCGGTAATGGTTTTCTCGGCGAGAACTTATTGGAAGAACGACGAATTATTATATCCTTCGGGTGGCGCAACGTCAGCCGGCCAAGTGCACTTAAGCTCAAACATGAATGTAATTCTCGCACGCTCGCGCGAACCTATCGTCACACATGCGAAACACAGGTATACACGAGGTGAAACACAGGGAAACGGTGCGGCCGCGGTTTCAAAGCATGCATGCCAGTCAGGCTTCGTTCAAAGGCCCCCGATTAAATCTCACCTGGCTTAATATTATTATTTTACGTGGCGCCTGCGAGTGAAAACGAGCGACCCGACGAGAGGGCGAGGAAATTAGAGAGAGAAAGAGAGAGAGAGAGAGAGAGGATTATACCGGTGGATAAAAGCAAATGGAACAGTGCGGGAAACGCCAGCCGAATATCGTTCACGTGAACGATCTTTGTACCGTCTATGGAACCATAATTCCAGTTATTTAACCTTTCCTCCGACGTCCCCGGCCATTCGTGAGTAGAAACTGTTCCCACTAGATTTTTCGAGGTCTAGTTTCCACCTGGTGGAAACTATTCAAAAAGAGAAAGATGCTACTGAAGAATTGTACAGTGCAAATTTTTATACGATTTTGCATCGCGTTGAAAGATTGGGTAGAAGAAAAAAAGAAGAGCGAAAAGAAATTAAATATTTCACTTGAAACTTTTGCGCAGAGTCATGCTGTTGCATGGTTTTAACACGTTCGTTGGGAATCAGATTTTGGTTACGTATAAATCGCCTTGTTAACAAATAATTTTCATACGATATCTGTGCTATGTCGTAAATTTTTAGTGGCTCACGATAGTATTTGAAACATGTGACACATTTTTAAATTTTATTACCGCTGTATACATGAGACGCTGTTATGATTACAGCGGTTAAATTTGATCAAAAAATTAATGCATAGTGCGTGTAACAATCTCAAATATAATACAAGAAGTATTAGTTTGTTTACGTCATGCATCCAAGTCAATATTAAATACACCTTTGTTAAAGGTGCGTTAATTACAAGCTGATTTCAAATTAGTCAGTGTTAGCTATACGAATGTTGTTGATTCGTTTTGAGAGAAGGTTGAAAAGGAGAAAATCGAACTGAAAGTGAAACAGGAGAGGGAAGATGAGCCGAGATCGAGTCTCGCGAAAACATTCAGGCCACTCTGGCCTAGAGTCACTACTCCCGATCCGGTTCTTCGAGGATGCGTTTATTAATCGCAGAATTGCGATCTCGTGTATCGATGGATAATGTATTGCCTTGTAACATGTAAGCGTTGGTTATATTTGTCAAATAATTGTTAAACTGCGCATCCTGCGTAAAATTTCATTCTAATTTTAAAAATCCGTAGTTATCTTAATATTAAATTAGCTAAAAAATTTTGATTACAAACGATTGAGAGAGAGAGAGAGAGAGAGAAAGAGAGGATTAAAACGGTTAGAAAGTATTATTTCCTGACTTTGGAAATTAAACAAATATTTTTTAGAATTGTTAAGTAAAAGCATTATTTCCTTATTAACGAAGATATCGAGTCTATGATAATCGATTTCTAACTGCCGTTAATTCCTAATTTTTTCGTTTTCGTAACTAAATAAAATGATGATGTACACTGGACGAGGCTCTTCAACGGTTCCGATAAAATCGTAAGACGTTAATCTGTTAATCACACAGGATCATCTGGCCTTGCGGCAGAGAATGTGCCCCTGTTAGACGAACATTACGCAATTCAAATATTATTCAAAGGCTAAAAGCTAGGGGGGCAGGACGCAGATGACGTAAAACTGATCTAGAGGGGATGAAATGTGTGCGTGCCAGCGGCCACGGGGTATTACGTTACCGGAAAGATGGACCTGGATAAGGGCACCAGTTTCCTTCCTCTTTGGATTTTCTTCGTTGTCGATGAATGATTTTCTTTTGTTTCTTGTGGAAACTTTCATCAAAGATCAAGGATAATGGTAGTTGATTAGACATCGATCTATAGCTTGTGGAACTTACTTCTCAGAAACTAAATTAATCTAACAACTCCTTAACCTTCTTTAATTTGTTAATTTTATTATTAAAATTACGTTCGATTGATGTTCGATTCTCAAAAAGCAAACATCTACTTCTTTGTACGCAACTTTGTTCATCGTAAGAGAATACATGAATATAAATAATGGTAAATTGTAAAATGAAATTTAAAGAATAGTCTTTGATATATCATTGCTTTTCTGTATTTGTCAAATTATGGAGTTTATCGACTGATGACTCTTGAATGGTTCATGTAGTAGATATCAAGATCTATAGATATAGAATTTTTGGATTAGGTAATTGTAGCTGTTTTATTGTAACATGTTTCAGTATCCTAACATCTGGGGTTTAACTGTACCGATAATGTTCATGGAAAAATTTCAATGTTCATTTTCCATTCGCATGTTTCATTAATTTCCTTATTATCACATCCTTTGCTTCTGTGATATACGAATCTTGGTTGAGCCACCTGAACAGGATACCGTGAACTCCGAAAAAAAGAAACCATCCATCGAACCATCCAGCTGTATTTGAACCTATCCGATTTCCACATCCGATTACACGGTACAACGCCATCCTAACTTTTTCCTTTAAGCAAATATTCTGCCATAATTGAATCTTTCTCTGTGAAGGTTAAATCTCAAGCCCCCGCAAACCTCGAATGGTTTCTTAAGCCGCGTCGTTGAAAATATGCAGAAAGAAACAACCCTTTGGAATATTTATAACAAAAACAAAACCATTAGAAATTAGAACCTGTTATTATGGAGCCATTAATCAAACAGTATACATCCTCGTATACGTTCCATTTTGTTCCTATTTAATATCCCGTAATAACTTCTTTAATTTATTACCTTTTAAATATTCCATGTTTATACTCGCCATGTTATCCTTTCACCATATTGGATATTACAAGATGTCGTTCAATTTTTCCGATATCCGATGAGAGGAATTCGCAGAGTTACGTTGCGTTTTGCCAATAAATATCGAGCTTACCGCGCGCGCGGTAGCTTTTCGCGGAACGCGAGTTGCTGGTTCGTCCGGCTGTAACGAGGGCCGTTGAATGGCAGTAAGGAATATCGAGATGTTTAATGAGCCTCGTAAAGCCGTTATTGTTGCTCGAACACCGCTCGATCGTGTTTTACGTATGCGCGCGTGTCTCGTAACGATGCTCGTTTTCCAACTCGTTGCCGATCGTTCACGAGGCTCTCGATTTCTGGATAATCGAATATCATCGCGCAAAAGATTTCTCTAGTGACAGTGAAACATCATTTATAGAGGGTACATTTGTTTCTCCTTGTGAAATGTTTAATTAATTAACGATCAAGAAGCTCTTCGAAATATCTTCTGAATTCGGAGGATTCCTAATGAAATATCGTTTTTTTTTTTTCACGTCTTTAAAATTTTAATTGTACAGCTATATCATTCTTTTATAATTATATAATTACACGTGCGCTGCAAGAACTCATTTGGAAATAAATAAATAAATGTACGTAGGAACGAACACCTTTGTATCAGATAGCGCAAATATTTCCCCACGATTGTATGATTGAACGATAAAAGAACTCGCGTTGTTCTCGTACATAGATAATGGATAGTTGGAATATTGACCTTCTTCTTTCTCTTCAATTTCTGACGATTCTCTCACGGTGAAGGTGGCGCAGCCTTTTCCATTAAATACTCGATGATACGATAAAGATTTAACACAAAGTTATTTAGATCTGGAGAACCCCTGTTAACCCATTAAATCAATTTATATTAACAAATTCTATTTCTTTCCGATCAATTCGGAAATTCCGAGGACCAACGTTTGTTCATCATCGCGTCTTCATTTAAATTCTGTAATTTTATGAAATTCAAAGGAAGCGTTTATAGTACTATGGTAAACTATTGTTTGACTCTCAATGAATTAAAGAATTCCAGGTGCAAAGATTTTTTTTACAAGCTTTCCAAAAATCATTGCAGTAATTCTCGTAGTAACTTGCACGGTATAGAAACTAACTTTTGGCCCGTAATTAATTAATTATTGATCAGATCGGTTCTTCTAAACGATTTCACCGTGATAGCCAATGTCCTGAGTCACTGTAAACGGCAAGCTTTCGCAAACAAGATTTCGATCGAGTCTGCTTGGATACAATTATAAAAGATCGATTATTAATACAAGCAATTCTCACGTTGTATAAATACAGAGAATGAAAACTGTCCGAGCATGGTTAAAAATACAAGTACTCACAGGAGGAACGTCTCAACTTGGTAATGAATTCCGTTTTTGCCTTTGCTCTCTTTTTCTTTGCTGCCGGTAAGAAGTGTTTGCTTTTTAGTTAAGGCCGAAATTTGAATTTCTCAGCATGATCCACGGTTGACGAACGATTGCGTGCAGTCAGCTTTATTTATGGCCCCGAGGTCAGTCGATTTGGCGTATCAAGAGTTACATTTTTATTGGCCTTGCTGCCTAGTCTTTCTTGCTCCTCTCGGATCGATTTACGATGCTGCTTATCGTCGCATCGATGAAATATTAATTTTACTTAGGCGATCTCGTTTTAAGATAGCATTACTCTAGTTATGAGGCAAATAGAAAGTCAGACGAAAATTTTTTTCAACCTGTAAATTTAATCCCCGCGAAATCACTGCAGTTTTTATTTAAGCATAAATGATAACGAAGATCTTTGAATATATTTAATGTTATGTAAGCGTGGTTTAATTTAAATTAAATCAGATTTTTGGTTTTCTTCAAACATCCTCCGGTGCAATGCAGATATGTAGCATGTTTCAAGAATATAATGATAGTAGGTGAGTTACATTTTTAAATAATTTTCTCGAGCATATTAAAAAATGATATGTCTTTAGATGATTTTTAATTTGACAGAGTAAAATAAAGTCGTTTATAATCCAAGGGATAAAAAATTACTTTTAGTCGTATATTATTACAAAGAACCTGGCTGACACTCTACACTTTACACTAATCAAATTGATTCAGATATAAAAATTCATTGAAACGTAATGAGACTATGTTGTTTCATGAGACTATCTTGTTTCTTATCAGGATTCCCCAATGTGGCTCATAAATCAAACATATAAATGCGAAATAATTCCCTTATTTCTTTAAATCTCGTTACTTTTATTATACCAAGTTCAATTTTCGATCACCTTCTTCTTTCCTTCTTTCACACTCCAATATCAGCCAACCTCATTTAATTATCTCACTTATATACACACCTCTAAGCTTCTCGTAGCGACGTTCAAAAGTCCCAAATAATTTTATCAGTTTCAAATATTTTTAAAACGAGAGCACGTATTACGCCGAGTTCAATTTTA
This sequence comes from Frieseomelitta varia, assembly GCF_011392965.1. Lineage (NCBI taxonomy): Eukaryota > Metazoa > Arthropoda > Insecta > Hymenoptera > Apidae > Frieseomelitta > Frieseomelitta varia. The sequence goes on along the minus strand of NW_025110185.1, from coordinate 101,295 downwards.
CACGTTTCAACGTGATTACGCCTTTCGTTCGCCTTCTTTCATACTCGAACGTCAACCGTTTCCAATCTCCCACCCATACAAACGTACATACCTTCAATCTTCTCATAGCGACACATTTTCGCAGCCCCGCGCAAACCGCGGACATGGTTGCAACACTAAACTCGAGCTTTTTTTTCAGCGCTCGAGCCACGCTCGTCGTCGTCGTCGTCGTCGTCGTCGCGATATATCGTCGGTGAAGTGCCGCGGAAATGAAAATCACCGTTGCGCGAGACACGTGGACAGGGTGGTCGTTGATTGTCAGCGCGGCTGCAACGCGGGGGTGAGCGTATGAAAGCAAAAGAGAAAGAGAAAGAGAGACAGAGAAAGCGAGTGACGAGGGAGCAAGGGAGAGTCAGTTACTTAGGCAGCCGGCAGGGTTGTTGCGGGACTTGCGGGATCCGGGGTTGCCAGGTTCGGCGGGTGGCAGCCCGGGTGGAAACACGCGAACGATCCTCTGATCCCCTCGCGAGATATCGGCCACTCACTCACGCGTCCGCCGACGGCCCCAGCCGCGCCGCAACACGCTGCCCTGCCTGCCTGACTGCTTCCTTGCTTGCTTCCTTGCTTGCTTGCTTGCTTGCTTGCTTGCTTGCTTGCTTGGCCAGTCGCTCCGTTCTACCTACGCTCGCAAAACGACCGACCTACCTCTTGACTCCTTCGTTCTGTTTTCTTCCGTTCTTCGCCTACCGAGCACATTCGAAGCCTTTCCGGCCAGAGAGAAACACAAGCGGAAGGATTCCGAGCCTCTTCTTCAACCCTGCACGCGCGTTCGTCTCGTTCGTTTCGCCCGATCGTGTTTCTTTCCTTCCTTCTCTCGATTTACAAAATATCGGGAAAGGATTCGCTATTCACGCGAAATTGCAAATGAATTTTTTTCATCTTGATTGAGCGAAATTTTTGTTCGAGTTGGTTTATCGGCTCGAACAAGAAGGAATAAACTACTCGTAGCCGGAGTAGTTCATGCAGAGGAGATGAGTTTAGTTCATAAAAATCGAGAAACCAGAATAGATGCAGGATAAATGAGACATTGCCGATCAGATTTCATTCTATAACCAATGATATTTCGAGTGTTTCTTTGTTAGAAGTACACGCTCAAAGGTGGTGTGTTTCTTGGAAGAAATTTATCTTCGTATTCGATGCGATGTTGTTCAAAGAATTTTCTTCCTTTCTTCCACACGCAATTTATTTATTTATTTCTCATCTAGTTCCACCATTTTCTTTTCTATCTTTCTATCTTCTGAAAATAGTTATTTCACCGAGCATTGAGCAACTTCACACAGATTTATAATCTTCTTTCTCTCAGTGGACTTTCGCTTACATAATAATAAGTAATATTACAGTTCGTTCGTCTTCAAGACTTCCTTTTACCATTAGTTCACGCGTGTTTCATTCTTTCTATTTTGCACATCCACTTACACTGCTCGCATTTCCCGTTTTTCTCTTTCTTTTTCCTGTTCAATTTAATCTCTGGTTTATTTACGGACGTTTAGGCTCCCGATAATCTGGTTTTTGCGGATGAGGAAGTTGTCAGTCGCATTTGCACCGTGCTCCATCGTTCTCGTCCTTTTTTCAACTCTTGCTTCTCGCATTTCTTTATCCAGTTATGTGATTTCGCTGATCGCAAACGTATCCTTGTAATTATGTTTACTACGCACATCTCAGAAAATCTGTCATTGTTTCAAAGGTTTTCCCTTTTTTTTGAAAATCTTTCGGAGCTTTCAGATTTCGTCGGATTTCTCTTATATTTTTCAAGCGTTGTGGTAGATGACTGTAAGTCTGTTATTAAATTCGCGAATGTTGTACATTTCATTCTAATTTTTCAAGTATGAAAAATTAATTCAAGTGTATATTTCTTAACTCTGAAATTACCAAATCAGTCAACAATTTAATTGTCTTTGCAACTGCAAAATATATGCCTACCGATTAATATTAAATCAGTATAACGTTTTTTATTTCATTTGAATTTGATTTTTTACATTCAAGTACAGATCGGCGTTATAATTCATCGAGGATTCATCAATCTTTACCGCATTTATCAAGTTATTATACTATCTCCACTTAATTACTCTCTAACAACAATCCTCCCTTGTGATAATAAATTAAAACGCAACAATAAATGATTAATAATTCCATAACCGCGGTCGTCTAGCTAGTTTCAACAAGAAAATTCATCTCAACCTTAAAACAATGCCAAATTCTTGACTGCGATTCAATTTTTCTTGAAATTTACTAAAAACTTGTTCAGTAAATTTCAACTGGATGAACGGCCGATCCTCTCAGGATAACGTTTTCACTGGCAGACTCTCGTCCTGGAAAGGAGCGATGAAAAGCGATTGATGATGTTGATTTGAAGCTCGATACGTGACGTGACGTCGTAAAACAGGAGCGCAAGAAAGCTACTAGTGTGTGTACTTGCACGGTGAAACGTAAACGGCCGACGTTCGTAGACGAACGAAAGCGTGCAATCGAGCTGACATGCTCGTTCTTAACGAAGTAACGCGAAATGCGCCAGTAAAAATGGCGAAAGCACGATAATCGAATCGTGTAGCGGCGATTCGTTGCGGCGATTGCTCCTGCGTTTTTCTACGCTAGCTTCCTGACTTGTGCCGAATTAGTCGATTTACAACGTCCTTGAACGTTGCGCGAACTTTGCTTCAAGATGTTTAAGGAATTCGTAGAACAATTTCTTATTTCGTTACGTTGGTTTAATTAATTGTCTCTTGAGTGTCTTATTATCTTGTTGGTTTCCTGAATTTCACGAAATAGACTGTGAGAAAATATTCAATATAGTGTTCAGGGAGAGGAAATTTTATAAGCCGAAAAATTTCCAATTTGATGATTCGAGAAAAATACCAATTTCGCAACGAGATTTCCAATACAGAATCCACGCCAATCTCAAAGTTGAGTCAGTCTGAAAAGTTACCCATATTATAAAGTGACCGCGATAGCTTCTTTCACGAATGAAACAACGACTTGCAAGAAAAATTCCAATAACCTCATCTGTCCAGGCTATTTCTAGTATGGAAGAATGGGGGAAAAGAGGGAATTACGTCGCGAAGCAGCGTGGACACGAATCCACGGAATTACGACTGTCTCGTGCAAGGGCTTGCTTATTTGTTCCGCCCTTTTTTCCTCGAACATGTTGGCCAATCCTGCTATTGATTGCGAGAGAGAAGAAATCGAGTGCTGTATGATAAATCGGGAGGGCTGACAGCCTCGTGACGCTTGTTCCTTCTCTCCTTCTCCCCTTTTCTGGCCTTTTTCTCTCGATTTTCTCGTGCGAAGAAGGGTGGTCCGCACCGGGCGTCCCCATAGAGATCCCGTGGACCCCCTGGAACGGGATGCATTATGGAGGCATCGAGGGAAAAAAAGCACGGCTATTGTGCTCTCCTGGCCAACCAAAAAACTTCACCAACCAAAATCTCTCGAAATCCCCCCTCCATTCTGCTCCGCCCATCTCGTTATTTCGATTCAGAATTGTCTCTCCTTCGGAATCGCGTCGCTTCCGTTAGACGAGAGTTTTATCTTATTAGATGAAACGACGGGCTAATGATGGTAGTTTTCAACGAAAATTTTTTCTCGATTACAAGGAATAAAGATCATTTTGGTTTCGTGTTCTTTCTTACTTGCATGAAGGATTTCTTTTCTCACTTGCTGTCTTTTATTACACGTAAGATCTTTTTTTTTTTTTTTTTTGTGAATTTAATTTAGATAGGAGTACGTCTAATTTTTAAATATTTCTTCTATTTGCTTTGCAGAGTTTTTTAGAAGCTTGTTTTTAATAAAGTACTAAATAGGTTAATAAATGATAAGGAGGTAAGATGATAAGATGCATCCTAACTTAAATCTTAGTTTCTTCTTTTATGTCTACTGAGATCTTTCAGGATTGATTATTGTAGAAAAGACCTATGGAGTATCCACTTATTAGATCAAAGCGAGCCAAATTTCACCAAATAAACCAAAAAAAAAAATATATATATATACATATATCGCTTAATCGATAAGTAAATACAAAGCAACAAAGTGAATGTGTTAATTAACATTAACATTCATTCTAAAGAAAATAAGCGTAACATTTTTTCAATCATCACACGTACTTCTGAAAATTTCGAAAATCTGATTTTTTATTCCCATCGAGTACCAAACGAATCGCTTCCAATAATTATCAGTTAGAGGTAGAGATTTTAAATTCCAAAATGAATACCACCAATCCAATCATCACCAACAATAATCAATCATCTAATCAATCAATTAATAATCTTTCTTCCCCGCGAGTAAATGAAATTCCGTTTACAAAGGACATCAGTCGGTTTTAAACGTGAATTTACACGAAGAACCGAACGTAGAAAATAAAGCGGCGGGTGCGTGCGTTTTCGAATGGGTATCAAGTGGGACGTATCGATAACGTCGATGGCAGTCACGGTTTCTCTAATCTAAAACCACTGGCCGGAGATCGTTAGATTCTATTGCCGCGTGGAAATCGCGGATAAGGAACGCGGGGCCGGAAGCTCGTGGCGGCCAAGGGGAAAAGGGTTGAGAGGGCGGCGAGGGCGGCTCACCGTTTCGTTTGCATGTCCCGGTGTAATAAGCGTCACCCCCGGTGACTTCTCGGCCGGCGTTATTAATTCGATTATAATGAGCTATTAAGCGAAACGCTGGTAATCCTGACAAGCTCCATTCAACGGGCTAGGCTTAGCTGCTCGAACCCGGCGATTGCCCCCTCCAACCCTGTCCGTTGTTGAGCAAATTATCAAAGAGGGGAACGCCTCGAGCTTTTCACTGCACTGTCCTTTTTATCGCCTCTTTCTTTTTTTTTTTTTACTCTCCCTACAACGCCTCGATTTCAATTTTCAAATCGTTTCTTTCCTTCACAACGATAAAGTCCTCGTTTGAGGCACGATAGAGTAATTCCTCGAAGAGGGATTTAGAACTTCAATGGTGGTTGGCGGGGTCGCCTCTCCTTTTTTTTTGTTCGATGAATAATTAAAGAGCTTTCTGACGAATAGCTTTCTACTTTTTTTTTCTCATTTAACATTAATAATTGATACCTTTGTTTTTTTTTTTAAATAGAAAGATAGCCATCTTAAATAGAAATCTAAAATAGAATTTTGGGGCTGGTTCCTCGCTTAATGAATAATTGAGGAGATTCCTAGTGAATCAATTGTGTTGGAAGTATTTTCCTCTGTTTTTTTCCTTTTCTTTTAATATTAATGTCAGAGAGGTGTGTATACATTCTTTTGTTCGATGAATAATCAAGCAGTTTTCCAGTGAAACAGTAGATTGTGCTGGAAATACTAGTCCTAGTTTTCATTCAACGTAATTATTGCAATGATCCTTGAAAAAATTTTTTTGCTCTTGATAAATTCGAAATGAAATTTTTTTCTACCAGCTTCTTAATTGTAAGAGCACACTCTATGTTACTATATACACACGTGCTATAGAAAGTGCTCTCGCAACTGAGCGTTGTAATTTTTTATTTTTTCCAGAATGTATAGAGCATGTCAGCAGGTAATAATAAGGTGATTTGTCATTTGTCAGAGAAGAAGGAAACATCGATGTCTCAGGCAAGATGCATTCATGCTCTATGTTGATTGTAACATTCTATCAAAACTTTGTATCCATTAAGTAATTGAGGTTGTTATTGCGTTTTTTTTTCTTTCCTCGCCTAAGAAAAAGTGAGGTAGAATTTGATAGGATAACTTGTGTGTACGCGCAAGGCGAGGCGAGAGAGGCAATAATTAGCTGATTAGGTGTTTGAGAGCTAATAGCGACAGACGTGAAACCTATTGACTGGAAATTCCACGATAATATACAAGCGTATTGGAATTTGTTTATCTGCGATATTTTGAAATATCAGGGATCGTAAATGTCCCGATCGCGAGCGGAAAAATGCGCGCTGATCATTCGAAATTATCGGGGACGATATCATTATCGAACGTGTATGCAATTTAAAAATAATGAAATTCTCCTTCGATTCCCTTAACTCCCTGTTATTATCCGCTTGCAGGCATTCTCACGTTCTCAGAACGATGAGGAAAAAAGGTAATCGAGCCAGCCATGTTAAATCAATCCGCAACGTTCATTGGTCGGCTGGCTGGTCGTTAAAATTGAAATTCCTTGCTCCATATTCACGTTTACATAATAACCGGCGCAGCGTCTGATGGAAAATGCCTTTATGCGTATGCGTATGCGGCTGCTGTTGAACGGGGCGGGGAAATGGACTTTAAATCGCCGGAATTCGATTGATCTTTGCTCGATAACGTGGCGCGTTGCGCGTTGCTTATTCATGAAGTTTTTAACAGTTTGACAACTGAGCTAGCCAACAACGCTGATCTGCGCTCTATATGCTCGATGAAATCACCTTCTGCTCCTTTTTTTTCCCCTCTCGTCTCTCCTACTTTCGTTTCCACGTTTATAATTAGACGTACTTATGCAAATCGTTGGGCGTTTAACGTCCCGGTACTTTTGATTCGATCTGCTCGTGATAAATTGTTCGTCCGTCACATTCAATTGCCGTTTTGCGTAATGTGTACGTGATTACCGTGTCTTTCATGCAATCTTTAGTGCTAATCGTGTTCGGTTTCGTGCTATTAGTATTTTATGTCCCTCTTTTTTCTTCTTCTCGTTTCTTTTCTTTTTTCCTCTCTGTCTCTTTTGTTTCAATGCTCAAGCTGTTTGGTAATTTTGATTAATATTATTATTATTATCATTATTTGTTTTTTTTTTTCATTATTTCGAAACGAACGTACGCGTCACGAAAATATATCGGTTTTTAATTAAAGTTTCACAGACGCCAGATACCCGTTATCGCGCGGCGTGTCTCTCGAAATGATCAGATAACCCGAGTGCAAGAATTTCGTTCTTAACCGCGGATCTTATCGGGGCTTTTCGATATCTCTGCTGGCCACTATCGAATCCAACGTGCCTGATAAATCGTGTTTACATACACGAATATCTTTGCCTGTCCCTCGTCCGTAAACAATTACTTTCGTAGAACAGATGCAATTTTTAATATCTATCCAATGTCCTGTATAAAGGGACAAGACAGTCGTGCAACATTTACATTTGCAAAAATTAATCACCGCGATTCGTTACAAAATTCACGTTTCTATACAAATATCAAATCCTGCAAATTAAGATTCTTGAAATATTACGCACTTTGCCAGAATTATTATCCTCAAAATTCATACTTGCGAAATACAGAATAGTACCTATGCTATAATTTTCGTCGAACGTTGAACATTTTCTAAATACCTTCGTCGTAGCGAAATCAGCAATGTGACAATTGTCTAATTGTCTAATCCTATAAATATCAAAAATTGTCTGTATAAGTATGAGAATCCTAGCTATTATATTTTACCATAATCAAATATCGGAAAACTTGTGTCTTACCATTGTATCTATTGAACACAGATTTGTCAAATACTTCAAAATCGTCTAAATGTCTAATCCTTCAAATACTAAAAATTGTCTGTATAAGTAACTATCAGAGTCTTTGTATTTAGTCATTATATTTTACCATAATCAACTATCAGAAAACTTGTGTCTTACCATTGTACATATTAAACACAGATTTGTCAAATACTTCAAAATCGTCTAAATGTCTAATCCTCCAAATACTAAAAATTGTCTGTATAAGTAACTATCAGAGTCTTTGTATTTAGCCATTATATTTTACCATAATCAACTATCAGAAAACTTGTGTCTTACCATTGTAGCTATTGAACACAGATTTGTCAAATACTTCAAAATCGTCTAAATGTCTAATCCTCCAAATACTAAAAATTGTCTGTATAAGTAACTACCAGAATCCTTGTATTTAACCATTATATTTTACTATAATCAACTATCAGAAAACTTGTGTCTTACCATTATATCTATTGAACATAGATTTGACAAATGCTTCAAAATCGTCTGAATATCTAATCCTTCAAAAATCAAAAATTGTTTGTATAAGTATCAGAATCCTAGCCATTATATTTTACCATAATCAACTATCAGAAAACTTGTGTCTTACCATTGTATCTATTGAACACAGATTTGTCAAATACTTCAAAATCGTCTAAATGTCTAATCCTCCAAATACTAAAAATTGTCTGTATAAGTAACTACCAGAATCCTTGCGTTTAGCCATTACATTTTACCATAATCAACTATCAGAAAACTTGTGTCTTACCATTGTGTCTATTAAACGCAGCTTTGACAAATTCTTCAAACCTTGATATCGCGAATCAAAGCGTCAGAGATCTGTGGTAGCGAAATCATCATCGAGATAGTTTAAAGCGGTGGAAGATAGGCGACAAGCGATTTGCAGTCGGTTGATTTATGGTCGCGGGACTAGGATATTCCTGTAAAAGCTCGGTGTATCTCCTGTTCCGCTGCTTTCGTGTGCATAATCTTATCAGGCTCGTTTACGACTGTCGCATAGGCGTAAACAACAGCTAAATAATTCAACCGAGGACAGTATAAATACCGATAAATTTCCGTTCTATCTTTGGCAAGCTGTCTTATCGTGTGTTCTATCGAATTTTGATTGTACCTGTGCCTCACGAATGTCCGTGTAAGTAAGTGTTTCCTTTCCACGGGAAACATTATTTGAACACTTCGTATTTGCGCTCGCCTGTACCTTAACATTTTTTCAGCTTATCGTTTTTTGTTTTCCTCGGAACCTTTGTCATTTCTACACGTTATCGGTTAGAATAGGTCTGCTGATTATCAGCGGCGTCTTTCAATTTGTCACGCAAAAATCGATATCTAGATTGGCTTTGACAATGTTGCAAATCATCGTTGAAATAGCTGATATTTTGATTTTCAGCCCGACGATTATTTGTTTTCTTATCTGTCGCGTACGATTCGTGAGAGGTAAATAAAATGTAAAATTAATTTTATATTAAGATGTATTAGGATTGTTCGGAAAAAATCATGACGAAAATTAAAAAAGATTTAACTCGAATTACTAATTACAATTGCACTCCTTTATTATAATTTGTTATAATTTCACGAGATTTTTAATTTGAAATTTCTTGCCTTTTAGAAACTGTATCTTTCGAATAAGTTTCTATTAAATAAAAATGAGACTATACCATAATATCCAATGAGCAAGGAAGATGTTTCAACTATGATTGAAAATTTCTTAAGTAAAGATTAGATTTGATTATTTTACCAGAAAAGCAATTGACGAATTTCGCCGACTATCTCAGTCTATATTTGTTGAAAATTTAGAACAAAAATCCTACCTGAACTTCTCGAACAAACCAATACTTGGGAAAGTTTTGAGCATCGAAGTTTCCAATTTTAATTCATCGTAATGATAAATGGTGGAGTAATAGGGGTAGCTAATTTTGCAAAGACAGGAACGTGGATAGTTTCGCGATTGGCGGAGAAGCACGTGCAAGATTAATGATGTCTGTTGAACCGGAATTACGTGTCACTTTTTATTACTCTCGTTAGGTACAGTTTGCGTTTCAAAGGCAGTAGGTCGTCGGCCAACAAGTACGTCACATTTCACTTGTCCGTCAATCTTAATTGAATTCACCACCCAGGCGAAAAATCTCTTGACATCGATGCCTCAAGTGGACCGCGTCACGGTTTCAGCAGCGACGGCCATTCGAGATGCACGAAATTGTGTAAAGTGTCGTCAATGGGCGACAATTGGGTCGTGTCGCGACACTTAAACATTACAAATTGTCCTTCCAAGAACTCGGTGTGACTAACGTGGAGATATTGAGAAACGACGGAGAAGTTTGTGCAAAGGCAAATATGCATTTCCCTATTTTCATTATTTATACGAAAATTTACTGTGTCGAATATCCTCAACATGTTGGATTATATAGCGGCTATACAACGAGTATGTACTTGCACAAATCCTTAGTTTCTGACGAGGCGTCACATTTGCTCAAGCTCTCAATTTTAAAAGTAGTGTTTCGTGATAGAAAATTTAATATATCTAGTTGGAATTAATTGTTAGAGTTAGCATGTAGCTACGTGCTATAATAAATACTACTACAGATAGATATATAAATCTACAAGCAATGACTTGTCCATATTTAAGATTTTGTAAATTATACATACAAACTTGTAACATCTAAAGTATTTAATAGAACAAATTTGAATTCAAATTCTAAATGAAACTAATCTGGATTTCTACTGATAAATCGACAAAATCGATAAAACACGTGTTTCTAAATCAAGTGTTTCAAGTATCAAAAAAAGACATTCTCTTCTCCACATTAATCGACATTCCACATTAATAGCCTACAAGAAAGCCACGAAGATATTTCGCTTCACAGAAAGATGTCTCAATCGAACCGGCTTTTCGATCGACCATTAATTTCCTGGATGAAAGTCGAGAGAGTGGACAGACACGATTCTTCTATTAGCCCATTGAGATTTAAAACTAGTCATCGCCCGATAAACGGAAGCTGAATAACAAGAGCCTGCCACCGAATCACCACCGTGATACGCTAACTTCAATCTAATCAAATCTCTCTGCGTCAATCATGAAAATAGCCAGATACGTACCAGCTGGTTTAGGAACGTTCCTCTTCACTTGCATCCACTTGTAAGTGGGCACGTGCGGCTGTTGTTGTTGCTGTTGTTGCGGCGGATGATGGCCGTGTGGATGCTGCTGCTGATGATGATGCCCGTGGCCGTGTTGGTGCGGATGTTGATGGTGTCCCGACTGTTGGAGTACATGGTAACACGAGGGATCCGGATTTTCCTCCTTGTAGTGACCAGCGGAATGTCCAGCGTAGTCGTTCTGCCGGATTTGAGAGTGATAGTGAAGCGAGTCCTCGGCGGCAGGCAGCTGATGAAGATAGTTGGTGGTACCAGCGACTGGAAGCTGATAGTCGGGCTCGTGATGGTGATGGTGGTGGTGATGGTGATGACTAGAAGACTGATGGTGCAACTGTTGCTCGTGCTCGGTTCTCGAGTGGCCAGCGGTCATCATGGAACCTTGATGAAGACCGTTCCCCGAGGTTGAAGCGGAATGATGATGATGATGATGGTGGTGGTGGTCGTCTCTGTAAGGTGTTTGTTGGACGTGGTAACTCTGATGAGGATCCACCGATCCGTGGGACCCGTTCGTGTGTTGATGCTGCTGGTTGTTGTACGGCGACGAGGTGGAGGACGCGTAGTCTAAATTAGTGTAACTCAGACCATTCTCCGAGGAGATGATCGCGGTTGTGGAACCATCCTCGTGCAGAACGGCCGCCGACGGCGAGTAGAAGCTCTGCGGAGGCGTACCGGAAGATGTGGCGGATTCTGCCGCCAGGAAACTCTCCGAGGAAGAAGACGAGTAAGGGGAGACGGCGGTCTGAGGGAAGTAGTGTGCCGGTGCGAGTTCCGGCGAGGCTGGGACAGGCACGTGTCCTCCGACGGACACGGGCTGATGATGATGATGATTCCCTTGACCTGTGCACACATAGTTGGGATATGAGTCAGGCTTGCCGTAAGTTCCGTACATGCCCATGTCCATCATCATCATCCTCGTGGCGCGGAGGCGAATACATCAATTGGCCACCTGCTGCCGGGCCACCAGCGTGTCCTTCGGTGCGCGCACTCTTTTACGGAGGAAGGGACAGAGAGGGAGAGAGAGAGAGAGAGAGAGAGAGAGAGAAAGAGAGTGTGTGTACGTGTGTGTGTGAGAGAGAAAGAATCGTCCAAGGAATCGGCTTACATCGTGATCGACGACTACCGCGTTACGACAAGCTTTTACACATTTCTATAGTCACGAGATGCCTGATGATTATGTTCGACGAGGAGGTTGCAAGTAATAACACGGGTATCACAGGTTGACACACTTTTCTACCAAAGGTCCAGGTGTACGACGTTCCTCTTGACGCGAGACTTCGAGACGTTGAACAACTCCATTCGTAGATTCCTCTCTCTACCTTGGCAAGCTCGCTGCAGCTATTACGTTAACGAACATCAACAAATCGATGGTATGCTGGTCGATGTGGATTATCCTCTAGAAAGTCGCGGATACGCGAGAGATCCCGAGGCAGACCCGCGGCATGCCAGTGGATGTAGGAGCCGCGTAGCCCGTGTTACGCGTACGTAGTAACCGGAGAAAAAGCGGACGTGTTAGACCGTCGATCCGGTCGACGAGGGCCGCTGAAGTGGACTGACTAGGTGGACTGGTCTGGCGGAAGGCGGCACGGTCGAAGGCTGCCACGCAGGTGAGATTGCGAGCCACAGGGGTCTGGTGTGTCCAGCTCCTTGCCTCTCTCTTTCACCCTGCGTTCGTTCTCTTCGTCGTTCCCCCTTGGTTCGCCAGCAAAACGAGGTATACGTCAGGGTATAGATAGGGTGCTGCCTTCTCGAAACTGGGCGTGTTCTCAACGTTGATCACGTGAATGACTTTGGGCGGAGCCAGCCAATCCTGATCGAGCCTGCGCGTCCAGCGTCCGTAGCCTCATGATGGATCACCGAGCTAAATTTTATTTTTCCTACGTTCTTTTTATCTGGCACGCTGCAGTTGACACTTATCGCGGCGAGTAGAGGTAGTCGAGTATTATATCTCGGTGCCCACCTTCCAGGATAGCCCGTGTACCCTTCGAAGCGCCGACCCAGCATCGCTCCTTTTCCCTTTTTCTTTCTTTTTTTTTTTTTTTCCTTCTTCTGCGAGCTCCTTTCGTTTCTCTTTTCGTCCCCTTCACCCCTCCTTTTTTTTTTTAAACGTCTTTTTCCTTTTTTCTCCCGGCCGCGACCAGTCGCTCTTCTGTGTACACACGCGTGTCCCACCTGTCCCCGACAGGACACAGCAGCGTCTCCTGCACTTTCATTAACGTCTGACGGCTGATGGGTTAATTACTGGCCGCTAGATCTACACTGTGAAAGTTGCTCGCTCGGAGAACCGAGCTCCTAACTGGGTTCTAGCGAGCGTGCTTCGATTTCTAAGCGGGAATTGGAAACCCTTATTGGGATCCTCCGTTTTCTAACGTATTAATTTGATTTGGACTCCCCGCTCTTAGATAAAGACTCTAGGGACTCTAAGACTCCTAGTTACCTTGTTGCTTACAGAGTCCCTACCAAAGCAGAGCTACTGTTTTAATATTTTACTTTGAGAATGATTTCTCAGACTGAATGATCACTGAATTAACTGTCTCGTATTACAAATTCAGGTCTTCTTTCCGTGCAATGAAACTGCTGGACAACAGCTATTGATCCGTTGGCGAAATTTATAAATTCTCATGCCGTAGCGAGTTTTAAATTGCATTTTCAATCTTTGACTCATTTTCGTTAATGTTTAATTCGTTGAATAATTTAAAAGTTCCCAACACACACGTTCGCTATGAATATCAAGCATCTACCGGATGGATTCTCCAATTTTATAAATTTCTCGTGATACAATTCGTATCAATCGCCAATCCACTGTAACGTGCTTCAATAGACAACTGTGTATACCGTTGGCATTAACCCCTTGCGCTGGCAACTGGTTCGCGGACCATAACGAGCGACCGAACCTTATACAATAATTCGTCGCTTTCCTTTCGAATTCGTCGGTACGATATCACTGGATAGAAGTTATTTGAAAAATGATAAACTTATATTATTGTATGCAATTTTCCCTGTGTTATACTTCAATATACTTGAAACTGAGAAAACATTGCAATTTTGGGGCAAAAAGTTCTCGACGTGGCACGTCATTCCAGCGCAAGAGGTTAATAGTCGCAAATGGCAGCCAATGGATAAATATAATCGCTGTCACTGAAAATTTCGACGAAGTTACGCAACAACGGTGGTACGAAGCGGCGTTTGTCTCGAACAAGGAGGCAAACCCGGAGGAACCGGGAGAGAAAGAGGGAGAAAGGTATAGGGAGTCGGAGAGACGGGCCCATGGGACGTCTGGTACCCCATGTGGGTTCAGTGACAGGATGACACATTCCGCCGTGAAAGTTTTAGGAGAGCGGCCCTGTATCAGCGGTTCAGTCAGAAGAGCTTATATCGAGGGCGCCACCTGCGGCCACCCGCGACATCCGTTCTGTCCCGTGCATCAGGATCAGGAAATCTTCATCTTGATCGAACTCTTTCCTCCCCTCCCCTCCCCTCCCCTCCCCTCCTCCCCCTCCTCCGACGTCTCATAGTTCTGATTCTCACTGTCGGCCGATCTTTTTCACCTGAACGCCCCCGTACACCGGTCCTCTCGCTCCTCTTATACGTCGATACTCGTTAATTCGAGTTTGATGATAATGTCGCTTACGAATTGGGATCGGTACGACGTTCGGCCGGGTCTCTTTCCACGTTAGGTTCGCATCGTACTTTTTTATTTCATCGCTTTTCGTAAAGTTCGCGTTTGTTGGATAGATAGTGTAGATTGTTCAATTGAAATTAGACCATTAGGCATTTTTTTGCTAGTCAAAAGCAAGCGGGTGCTTCGTTGAGCGAGAAAATAATAGGATACTATGGATAAAACATACTGTAGAATATAAGTAAAAATAGTAAAAACATACTGTGGATAAATTTATGCAACGATTCATAGCGTCTGTATCTTTTAAATTAACTATTAATTATTCATACCGCTTGAAGGAGAATCTTCTGTACGAGAAGATAGATAAAATTTCGAAAACTTCTCGAAGCTCAACGATTGAATCCTATAGCTCCAAACTTATTGTCTAATTAATTTGTGATCCAAAGAATTAGACTATTCTCGCTCTAAAAAACCTTTGGCTCAAGGGCGAAAATTTCGTGAAGAAGAGAGGTCCAGAAATTCTTCGGACCTCTCGTCAAAGTGACAAACTACGAGCTTTCGTCTCAAGAAAGTCTCTGGTGGCTGGCGTGTAATTCACGGTTCAAAACGATACCAGCTACTTTTAATGGTATTTCCCAGGATTAGATTGGTAAATTCGAGTTTAGCCGAGTCTAATGTTGGGATAAATATCAGCGGCCGAGTTTCTTTCTGCCCCCTTCTGCCACAGGTTGGACACGCGTAAACTTTGCTCCGGCTAATCCTCTTAAACAATTACAAACCAGTCGATCGGTCTGGTACCTATCTCGTCGTGGCGCCACGCTGCGTTTTGACGTGGGATGAGGCACCTGCATTGTCATGCTAAGCCGCAGTTCCCTTTTATCTGCGACCAACAACATCTCGTCCACTTCCACTGAACTCGTCTTCGTTCCCACCATCGCGTCGTGCTCCAAATTTTCGTGTCAAACTTGGCATTTGTCTTGGTTTTCAGTCTGTGAAGTTTGCCTGTGAAAACTCGTGACGGCTGCCAGAGTTTGGATGATTTTTGCAACAAGATTGCTCCGTTTTCCTGTTTTAATAATAATAATTTGATAGTCTTGTGGAATCAGTAACGAGTGATTTTTACCTATGGATTCAATATGTATTTCATAATTCTTGTAGAAGATAGATTTTGAATATTCGTGCGGGATATATGTTTGTTTGAGTCGATGCGTCAGAAACGATTCTTTTTCTTATTGACTTAGTTATTCAGGTATACCAGATGTGGAAAGGACGACTTTAAATATTTACTGTTTAATCTACACGTTGGTTCTGACACTTCCATACAGTGTTAAATAGATATATCAAAAGAATTATATTTTTTTGAATTATAAATTACTACAGAATATCCTCGGCGAATTTTGAATGGAATTATTCAGAATTTATTTAGATCTCTTTTCAACCTTCGTCGCAGAAACATCCATTTAGGAAAATTAAAATAATCTGACTCAAGATGCGGATCCTCTTTATTGCATTTTTCAAATTAATTAATTAATCTTTTAACATCCACAGTACACGAGTACATAGAAAACGATATTTGACTCTTGAAGCGAATTAGATGCGCCTACTATCCAAACATTCGTTTCCCACCGAGCGTCTTCGAATCTCTCATTGTCGTTGCTATAAGACGTTTTATCTCGAACGTGACACCTTCAAAGTCGATCCTCTTGTCAGTCAAATATCCAGTCACAACAATTCAGCGGGTGGTTGCCGATGGACAGACAGCTGTCTATTCAGACAGGAAGAACCGCAGACATTCAACGAGAAGTTTGTCTTCATTCAAGGCAAGATAGCAGGCTATTATTCGGTCGATCGTCGCTATTCTGGCCATGATGAAGGCAAAAGTCGCAGGAAGCTGCGTGAAATAAAAAGAAGAAGAACCTCGGTTCTCGATGGGCGGAATTTTGACGAGAAGGTGGCTCCCTCGAGAAACGGAGATCTCTTTTTCTGTTCTGCCCGGATTCTCGAACGAGAATGTTCCCAGCGAAACCCCAATCCGATATTTTTTAATCGACAATATTCATGTTGTTTTAATCGTTCTAAAAAATTTAACTTTTAAAAACTACCGCAGCAGTTAACGTATTAAATTTATCTGAATTTAACTTTGTGCTCTAGAGAGTTGATTGATGATTGATCAGTGACTGAATGAACCGAATGAGTTGAATTTCTGCGAGTAGTGTTTTTCAGAGAATTGTCGTCGATTTGAATCGTGACGTTGGGGAAAGTGAAGTTTCAAAGAATTGAGAAAAGTGAATTTCAATTACCTGAATATATGTTTGCGAGTCTGAGGTCTTTGTAACTTTACATCAAAAAAATCTTTCCAAGATAGCAGAAGATCTTGTGCAATTATTTTCATTGAAATAAATTAAAGTTTTTACATAGATAAAATAATAGAAAGTTATTCCCATCGTAGTAGTTTATAAAATAATCAATCGACAAAAATTACACTTTATAAATTAAATTAAATTTATCAAAATTATTTAATTTAAAATTACTCGACAAGAATTATACTTTATAAATTAAATTAAATTCATTAAAATTATACTTTATAAAATCCACGTGATCGATGAAATATATCTTTTCTACTCACAGTTCTTAGTATATTCCAGAACCACTTTGGTACTCATTTTCTCCAACTTTCTCCAATTTCTCACCATCAACCGCTGTCTCAAATCGTCGTAATTTTTGAAATTCGTCGCGCAATTTTTTTTTTTTTCTCGTCCACGATTCGCAACATCTTCCTTTCCACGTTCGAACGTGATGCAGATGTCGAAACGATCCCCGGGACTGTCATCGAGGCGGAACTATTGTACGAGAATCGAGAATTCAACGCAGCAAATATCGGGTAGCACGATGGGGTGAAATCACGGTGAAGCGAATGCCATCGGCCGATCGATCTTCCGGCTCGAATTTTCCATAATTCCGGCCATTTTCGAAATGGCGGCCGGCTTTTTGTATGCTGCTCGCACGAAATCGTAGCAGGGACATGGGAAAGCCCGCACAATGGAGTCATCGATCATTCGGTATGAGAGTTGCTCGATTGCTGCTCTAACCGTGCTGCCTCTTGTCGGCCCACGAATGCGAGCGTAATCGAGTGTATTTACCGAATGCTTCGTCTAGTGTGCACGCGAATCCACGCCTCTTCTTCTCTCGTTTCTGTTGTTCCCCCGAAATAATGAGAGAAATCTCAAAGTGTGGAAACTCGTGTCCATTTGGACAAAAATTCAAGAAGAAACGTGCTCGATTAAAGTCTTTCGCCCCTTTCTTTTTTTGTGACAGTTGTTTCATTTATTTCAAGACTGGAGAATGTGGATCAACATGTCGTTTAATTGTAGTTTGAGTCCTTTGTTATTTGTACAATCTTCCTTGATATTGAAGTTATGCCATGCAAGTTTTTTTTTATGTTGTCCTCTTTATATCTGCCATCTATTTTATCCTCTTGCTTCCTGGTAACATTAGAAACGATTTATCAAACATACAAATAATATCGTTATCTTTTTCATCGTCGTGTATGTACTTATTTTTCCCTTGTAAATTCGTACAAAAGAGTTCGGCGTCCCTCTGTCACTAGAAATCCTAAAACTGAGGAAACATTGAAGGAAAGATTACAAAAACTACACGTACGACATACAAAGAGTATTAAAATATCTCAAAAACATAAACTACTACACACATATCTAATGGCACCGTCGTCGCTAATGATCTCGCTGTCGATGCAACATTAAAGAAAAAATAGAAGAAGAGAAACTACAATATTTCTGTTTATCGTCCGCTTTTATAAATTCCAAAATATCAATATATCTCTGATGGTTGAATGAAAGAGTATACATGTACGTCGGAATAATTAATTTTTTGTATCACAGTTTGGACACGAGAATTCATAGTATGTGTGTCTTTCCCATTCGACATACTCGATCGAGAAACATTTTTATATTTTATATTTTATATTTTATATTTTATATTTTATATTTTATATTTTATATTTTATATTTTATATTTTATATTTT
>NW_025110185.1:81354-82823 GCF_011392965.1 Frieseomelitta varia | reverse complement strand
TTTTATATTTTATATTTTATATTTTATATTTTATATTTTATATTTTATATTTTATATTTTATATTTTATATTTTATATTTTTTAAGAAAATTACAATTTAATATTTGACTTGTTCTGCTTCTCTTCTGCTCGTTCACCAAAGATGTGCCCCGTTGATATGAAAAAAGGCTCCGGGAGAAAGAAACTGTGGCGAAATCGTGTCGCGAGACGGAGAAAGGAAAGGCGAGGAAAACAGTTCGATCGGAGAATGACTGTGCACCGAGCTCGATCTGCCCTCTCATTCGGCCTGACTCACAGGCCGGCTCGCGCTGCGCGCTTGATCGTATCATCATAAATATTGAATAAATGTAATTAGCCATCGGCAAGGCGGAAGGGTGCGTGCAAACGGTGGCGAACGTTCCGAGCCTGTCGCGATTCCGGCCGGATTAGAATTTCCACGCGGCCGAATGCTCTTTGGATTCGTAAATTGCCCTTTTCCAGATCGGCAGGATAACGATAGCTGAAGCAGCTTTTTTCAGAGGCGAAAGTTGCCGTCGCGCGAGCTACGCTCTCGCGTGTCGACTTCCATGGCTGCTGGAAACGTTTGTGCGTTTATTGTGGAACCCCGACGCGACGGCTCTCGCTGGGGTGAAATTGGAAAAGTCATTTGATTTAGAGTGATCGTACGTTTTGCGCCGTGGCAGACTGAAATTTTTCCTTCTCCGATCCATTTTCGCTGCATTTGTCTTTGTTCCGTGAAGATGCAGGGCTGTTGTGAAATTTACTAAATTTACAAACAGAGACACGAGATATAGAACTTGAGACACTTTCAGAGAGTATTTTTCTTTATTCTTCTTAAATATATATTTTATAATCTTATCTTTATCTATTACAGACTGATTTTCATTAAAATTTGACAATTTTGAGCAAAAGATTGAACTTTGCAGAATATGAATTTACAATAGAATTCCTAATTAAATATATTTCTGACGATTGAATCTATGATCGAGTCTTGGATTCTGTTAATAATGTATATATTCTATTCAGCTTCGTCTTTCGTAAAACTTGTACATTTAAATTTAATTATCGTAAGATTTATCTTTTCGTAATTTTACTCAGTGTTTGAATGAGGAAAGAATCGACAACGTTATACAGGGTGTTTCGAAACTTGTGGAACCCACTTCGGGAGCTGATTTTGCACCTAAAAATAATGAAAAAAAGTCATATAAATATATGTCGTATCTGTCTTCGTTTACGAGATATAATGAATTTTATAAACTGAGCAAACTCTCTGTCCGGCCTCTCTTTCCATAGACCGCAAGAATTCGCAGCAATTATACCCGTACCATTTTTATCGAGTACAAGGACTTACTGAAACTGATTTTCAACTTAGGGTAGTTTTTTGTACATGGTCCCTGCAAATGTGTGAACGTGAAGAGAGTTTTGTATCTACCATACTTTTCACTGATGAAGCTAGTTTTACCAGGGAT
>NW_025110185.1:0-80953 GCF_011392965.1 Frieseomelitta varia | reverse complement strand
AAGCTAGTTTTACCAGGGATGGTATATTCAATTTTCATAATAATCATAACTGGGATGAAGAAAACCCACATGTTATTGTGCATTCAAGACATCAACACTAGTTTAGTTTAAACGTATGGGCAGGAATAATTGATAAATTTTTAATTGGACCTTTTTTCTTGATGGGAAACTAACAGGCACAAAGTATGTTGATTTTTTGAGCACGCGTTTACGAAATATTACTAAATTAGAGGAAGTTCCAGTCGATGTTAGACTTCGTATGCGGTTTATGCATGATGGAGCTCCGCCGCATTTTAGCCGAGTGGCTAGGCAATTTTTAAATCGACACTTTGCAAATAAATGGATTGGTCGTGGAGGTATCCTATTGCATGGCCTGCTCATTCTCCGGATTTGAATCCATTAGATTTTCATTTGTGGGGACATTTAAAATCTATTGTATACGCTGCATCGATTGAAAATGCTGAAATACTACGAAATAGAATAGAGCAAGGCTTCCGACAAATTCGAGAAACACTAGGAATGATAGAGAGAGAGTAACCAGATGAATGACAAGACACGTGCAGTCTTGTCTTCAAATGCAAGGTGGTCATTTCGAGCATCTTTTGCAAAAGTAAGTAAAACAGAAAATTCATTATATCTCACAAACGAAGACAGATAGAACGTATATTTATATGACTTTTTTTCATTATTTTTAGGCGTACAATCAGCTGCCGAAGTGGGTCCCACAAGTTACGAAACACCCTGTATAAGGAATATATCAAGGAAGAAAATTACTTTCCTTGACAAAAGATACGTTGAGAGTTCTAAACTGCGGGGGGAGGGGGGTGGTTGGTGTTCCCTTGTGGAAGGAAGGGTGCGCGCTCGATTTGCCCTATGACGCACGAGTATCATAGCCCGTACAAGGAGAGCGTGTATCCGTAGTAATAAAGTTAGCGCGGTAATTATGACAGGCTCGTTACCAGCACGTCGCAACGGGATATGAAGTGTTAATGAATGGACGCGTCGAACCAAGGGGTGGCTGGTACCGTCGTGTAATTTTCATTCGTCCGTAAACAAGCCTCCAACGCAACGGCCTCGGCTCTTCCTGTTCAATTCCTGGATACCGTTGTTTGCACATTTTTCATCCATCTTTCTCTGCCCCGTGCTTTCCCTCTTTTTGCCACGTTTACTTAAAAAAATAACCATTTACCGTGACCGTGATATATTTTTTTAAATGGAGCACGAACAAAAGTTTGCTTCGCCAATGCTGCAACGACCTTCACGGTGTTTTGTATATTTTTTTGTATATTTTCTGTATATACAAAAAAATATTTTGTATATTCTGTATATATTCTCTTTATATTTTTTTATATCTCATATATCTTTATGTACTTGAATTTGCTATAAATGGATAAATGTCTGCGGTATAATAATTATAATATATTTAATTATACAACAGGATAATTTTAACACGTCGATCCTCGCTTTTTTTATAGTATGTCATATAATTTGCAATAACTAAATATGACTTTAAAGGTGCGATGTTGATCAATGTGCACTACGTGCAATACACGGGATACGACGGGAATGTAGATAAATGTTGATTACTTTGAGTAATATAGGTATTTGAAGTGTTCAAAGTTAAATGACAATATAACAAACCTAAGAATGAAAAACATTTTCAAACGAAAGTAAGAAAGTCGATGGTATATTAATAGATGGTTTTTCTTCGGTCCATTCCATTAAAATTCGATAATTATTTTAAGCAGTTACGAGCATACAAGCGCCCGATAAAGAGCGATTTAAATTTAATCTAGCCAAGTTAAGCTTTCTTAATCGATAGCGGATGCTGAGATCCCAGATTGCTCGTAGATAAAAGATAACATTGTCTCTGTCCTCTTCTAATCTTCCCTGATCTGTTGATTTCGTGTTACTTGCGGTTGCCGCATAGATTGCAAGATTATACTTTTTTTTTTGCGTCATTCACTTCTCTATTTTAGGCTTGTCACTGTCTGACTCTGTTAAATCCAACAATCGCATACGAGATAAACATACAGGGGAATTTTTGTAATTTTACAAACTTATCACTGAACTATCGATTCGTGGGCATTTGTGAGAAGTTCCAAAGGAATTTGGATTATATTGTCGAAAGATTCGTAATTACCATGAATATCATTCATGACATTCTGTAATACTTATTACGAGATTGCGAATTTTTTGTTTATGCATTTTTATATTTTTGTGAATCCAATTAAAGAGACGAGCGAAAGACAATAGAAATATTTCGACTATTTTATATTCGTATATTACATGCATTCTATGAATTTTACATTCTTATCAAAAAATCATCAAAACATCCTCAATCTACTTATTAGTCATTACCTATTGAACTTTCCTCTTTGCTTCTTCAAGTAACCCCAAAATTGCTCCAATTGTTACAAATTTCGTAACGTTTCATTAAACTGTCGAACAATCTCTCTTCCCGATATAATAATCTCAAAACATCAAACGCCTACGAAAATCTCACTTCAACACGCATGTATGTATCTGCTTCGAACTTGCCAACCTCAAATTCGGAGTGTCCGCTTCTTAGCTCGTCCTAGATCCTAGATCCCACACTTGCAAGAGAAAATTCCGAGATAATTCCCGTGGTCCGTCCGAAGAGCCGAAGCTACATACTTCTCACGAGGACGAGGTCGTCGTTCCTCGGTCGTCCAGCAGGATCACGACCGTCCTCAGGGTCGCTGAGCGAGAGGCACGGGGGTGGGTAAAGTTAGATTTCCGCGTCATTACACAGACGTGGCATTGGTCTCCGAGTTAATTGAATGCAGCGTGTGTTGACAGTCAGGCATATTGGCAGGCAGACGCGGGAGCGAAGGAAAGAGAGGAAGAAGGAGCGAAGGAAAGAGAGAGAGAGAGAGAGAGAGAGAGAAAGGGGGGAACGGGAGAAGCAGGAAAGAGAGGAAGAAGGTAGAGAGTAGACGAGACGTAGTCGGCTGACCAAGGTTTGTGTCAGATGCGGTTGCGATATCGGCCCCACGTCCACGGCTCTTCGAAGCCGTGTACCTGTCATTTTCGGTGACCGTGTCATTCAGCCCGTTCTTCCCTTTCACGGATCCCTTTCTTCTAACTAGCGAACGCAGCCGGCAACGGGATCGCCGATACCGGGACGCGCTGTCCCACCGATATAACCGAGACTAGACCCGCGTCCAACAGATAACGCGCGGATACCTGAACTCGATCCAACTGTATGCACCAACGATCCACACACGGGATCGCTGCTATAAGAATCGAATCGGAGGAGCTGCCTCGTGATCGTTTTACTTCTCGTTCGTTTTTGGGATCGCGGAGTGACGCTTCGACGCGATACGCGTCGATGCTTGGCGCAGGCTCCGATGAAAATTTGAAAGGAGGAAGGAACGTTTCGGGATCGCAACATTTATTGCAAAGTCACTTTCTACTTTGTTTGTTCTTCCCTTGTGGTTAAAGTCGTCTGGGTAATTATTTAGAAAAAGGGAGAGGGCGGGAGGGGGGGGGGTCTCATCGATTTCGACGAGTTTTGAATATGATGTGGAAATCAACATTTTGAACAATTTTTTTACTACGTATGTAACCGGCGCTCGGCCTTAGTTTCCGAGATTTTTGCAGAAAACTATTTCTACCATCACAATGAACATTAATGTGTAAAGCGTTGAGTCGCCGATTGTTTATGGTTTTTATAAATACATCGAGGCACTGAACGCGTATAACGGGTGTACTTAAAAACTCGATTTGAGTAGCCGGCCACCTCGCGCCTTTATTATATAAAAATTTTTTAATTTATCGTTAGGGCATGAAGCTTATATTAACTTATTGTATAACATTAGATGTCTGATGAAAGAATTAATTTTTTAAATTAAAATACAATAATGAATGTTATTTCTAATGATTTTTAGATTTAATTATATTATTTATTAAATAGTTGCAAATTAATTGTTTTTTTTAAAACTAAAATCCAAGTAATAATATAAATGTAAAATGAACATTACTTAAACCTAACTATTCTACCTAGTAACTAATTTCATGGATTAGGTTCGGGTTAAGTTTTTTTATATAGGCAATTTTCATCGTAGCAATAGTTTTTTGCAAAAATCTCGAAAACTAAAGCCTAAAAAGTTGTTTAAAATGTTGATTTTTACAACATATTTAAAAATCGTTGAACTCGGTGACACTCCCTCCCCCTTTTCTAAATAATTACTGTCATCTGTGTTGTAGTCTAAAATTTCTACCGATTGAAACTAGATTAGAATTCTACTGATTAAAAAAAATTACGAATGGCTTTTGAGAAATGCTCCCGTTTCGAAAAGAGCAAATCATTGTCGATTTGTTGTTCCGCAAACGTAAAAAAAAAAAAAAGAGAAGGCAAACGTACGCGGAACTGCGATAAATATCGACTTATCGTTCGATTGTCAAGCTACCGCGTGTTGTTTTCGACATCGAGCGAAATTGAATAACCGATGAAAGCGATCGAACGATACAGTTCGACGATATCGCCGCGTTTATTTTTCGTAACGTACAACGATCATGTGCACGATCGCGTGTAAATTGCGATGGAATTGAGAAGGAAGGTCGCGTTCGAAAGAAAGAGAGAGAGAGAGAGACAAAGACAGACATTTCGAAAATCGAACTGACCACGGTTTCTTTCTTAGATGCTTGTCGAGGATGTTAATTAATCCCACGAGAATGCATGAGAAAGTGAGCGTGCGGTCGGTGATAGATAATGATCCGGTTTCGGAGCTCTAGCCCAATGATTCTCCAGAGTCATCGTCGCGATCGCGACACTCGCTCACTTTCTAGCGTGCCTGGCGTTCCTCGAATCTTACCAGCGTAACGTTGAAACTCAGCGAGGTTACTTTGCCGTAATATCGATCTTCGAATCGCTAGAAATTAATTTAATACAAGATCTAGATTAAGGTTATCGGTTAACACGGTGCCGGTTGTTTTTGTTCCTTTTTATTTGGTCTTTATTATTAACCACTTGCGCTGGCAACTGATTGCGGACCATAACGAGTGACCGAGCCGTATACAATAATTCGTCGTCTTCTTGAGAAGCAAATTATCGAGAAGTTTATTATTTGAAGATAAATTTATTATTTGTTTTGCCTGGGTTATACTTAAATATATACTTAAAACTGAGGAAATATTGCAATTTTGGAAACAAAAAGTCCTCGACTTTTGCATGGCACGTCATTTCAGCGCAAGAGGTTAATAGAATATACAATTTTATACAAATTTATATTTTTGGAGATTAGATTTGGCGATTATAATTAGAAGAGTGTAATCTTCGGTAGAGTATCGTTTCATCTATCATATAGA
The DNA here is from genome assembly GCF_011392965.1 of Frieseomelitta varia. Lineage (NCBI taxonomy): Eukaryota > Metazoa > Arthropoda > Insecta > Hymenoptera > Apidae > Frieseomelitta > Frieseomelitta varia. The sequence goes on along the minus strand of NW_025110185.1, from coordinate 75,619 downwards.
AATTAGAAGAGTGTAATATTCGGTAGAGTATCGTTTCACCTATCATATAGAAATCATATAGAAATATTTTGAATGTTATTGAATACTAGAGAGAGATATTCTGTATAATCTCGTGCACCTAAATTTTCTGCAAACGTATGAAAATCCGCTATACTAGTCTAACGATCGCTACATTAATTAGGAGTAAAAGAATCTGCCAGTTTATACAGAGGAGTCTGAGGATGGTAGCTGGAGAAGGGACGATTCTGAAATATGGATTCTTAATGCTGTAGTCCTGTCCGAAATTCTTCCAGTTCTGTAGGCATGTTGGGCCAGGTACGCGGGAACTCTCTGGAGAGATCCGGCCGAACGTACCTACATGATCCTACACTTTGTGCGACCTCTTGTTACGTCCCTAAGGATTCGTATTCCTAGTCACGCGTTTAATCCCTCGAAACATGCAACCGCTCGCAGTCGTTCGATGCTCGGGGACCAAAGTTCGCTGGGAATGTTTCTTCTTGCAGGAATAAAAATAGAAAAAAGAAAGGAAGAGGTAAGACGTAAGATACCAACGCACGTATCTTGTGAAAAGATCTTGTTGTTTTGTCGCTTTCGCGGATCCAAGTTAAAAATATTTGCTGGCAAGTCTTCGAGTCTTACGTTCAACCTGCGAGCTTAAGTTTCTCTGAGAAACGTAGTAAAGTACAGCAAAGAGTTAGAAATGTTACCACGTTTCTATTTTTGTTCGATTCCATTCGAAATTATATGATCATTCGTATAACCATTGGAACTTTACATAATTATATAATTAATTTTGAACACGAACTCTTTCTGCTACAAAAGCATTCAGATTCACTCTTTATCTAATCAGCCTCCATAAAATTCATTCGACACTTCGAATTTAGAGTTGATCTAATTCCCGTAACTACTTCAAGATGCAACTCGAATCAACCGATAGACAAACTCCCCGGATAAGTACTCTCCGAACTACAATAGAATACGTGTCTTGGCATTCGTCGAGCCAATTATCCTCTCGCAAGATCAACACTGCCAGCTTCGACGAAAATTAAAATTCGGTCAACTCAAAAGCGTGGAAGATTTTTGAAATGAATTCTCGGAAAGCTTCCATTCTCTATACACGATCCTCTTGTCTGATCTTGGCTCTCGTTTTCGAGCCGAGTGTCGAAGATGGTCCCAGGAAGTCCTCGGGCGTGGGTATCGGTGTCGCGGCTGTTCCACGGAATACTCTCTGCGGCGGTGAACACGTCGTGGAGCGAGCGAGCGGAGGTGAACAGGTTGTCAATGGGAATTTCTGGACGTTGGACGTCTGTAGGCCTCGGGACTAGGGGTGTATCCTTGGGGACAGATGCGTCACTGCGAACAACGCGAGCGGATGCCAGTGTCGCCGTCGCGTCTGCCGCCGTCGCTGTCTCCTCCTCTTCCCCTTTCTCTCTCTCTCTCTCTCTCTCTTACTCTCAGCGTCCTTTCGTCTCGTTTCCTTTGCCCAATTAGTATCTATCCGTTTCCTCGCGTATCTACGTATCGCAGTTCCGAGAGTGGTCGCCGCCTCTCTTCCCCTTTAGAAATCAACACGATCCTTCTCCTCTTATTATTATATTCACGCATCACCAGTTTGACGATGGCCAGTCCCGTCGCCGTTGAAAAACTACGTAAACGATCGTGAATACGCTCGGAACAAGTTTAGTCGGACACACGTATTTTTTTTTCAATAATCTGAAGTTTGAGAAGAGTGAATTTGCGTGTTGAGTTGTCTCCCGGCAGAGAGAGATTAAAGTGAACAAAGTTTTACAGTGGAAAGAAAACAAATCGCTATGAGTGAAAATTTTTCTTCGTCTACATGTATTTTTCTTCGCCGCTTTGCACTCCTGTTTTTCTCTCGATTTGTTGAGACTTTTCATTGCGAACAGCAACTGTAAGTTCCTACAGTTTGTCAATTGTTGATTTGAGCAATCAACATCCATCACGTGTAACGAAACTCACGTATAAAGTCCTCTTGAACCATAATCTTCACCAGAAATATATATATATATATATATACCAAATTGAAAAGCACGATCGAAAGAGTTCCCTTCAAAAGATCGTCGCGCATCGTCCCAACAGAAAACTTACGTCAGTCGACCCAGATATTGATCATCCTTCGAATCATGGCTCGTACGAAACGCAATAACGTTTCCTGCCCGTCTTCCTGTTTGTCAGTGCATTTCCTATCATCGCGAAGCGTCGACGTATCGCTAGACTCGCATATTTCGCGTAGGCGGAGAGGAGGAAGAGCGGTGGCCGATCCATCAAAACTGTGTGTCAGTAGCCATTAGCACGCTCCCAGCGGCACAGCATCGAGTGTGGCCGCCTCTACAACCCCTCTCTACCACCCGCTCTTCACGAATCCGCTGAATGCTCCCGGGCTTACCGCACTTTGCACCTACTTGCTCGCGGAAAAATTTGTCTCACCGCGGGAAACCGTCGGGCCAATTTCTCTCTCCTCTTCGGCACCGGCGTACTGTCATCTTCCTTCCAACTTCTCCTGGATTAAGTTACGAAGCCGATGGCGTACCGAACTTATCCCCCGCATTGCTGGCGACGTTGTCGGGGGAACGCTGCAAGGTTTCGAATATGTAGAACGATTTCCTAGAGGGTAGAAATTTTATAATACAGGGGACTAAAAACTTTTGCCTGGAACAGTTTCGCCGTGGAGAAAGTTTTTTTACTTTCTCTAGAATAATACTTACAGAGAGGTTATAATTGTCGAGAGACTCTCAAAGTACAATAAAATGTACTACTCCAATAGGGTTGTTTAGTACCCACTGTACCGAAATTCTGCTTTCCGTCTAGATTCGGTTATTTCGCCAAAGTTAACTAAAAGTAATGTTTTTTATCGAGAAAATAATAGGGAGGATGTCGGCACGTGAAATTTAGCGATTTAAATAAAAATAATTTTCTCGAGAATTATAGGAACAGATGTATGTTTCAGACACTTCTTAAATCTCTTGATACTCAACGATTGCGATAATTCGAGAAGGAAAGAGTTGTATAACCAGCGACGTATATAGATTATAGATGAGGCGTAGCTGAATCCGTTTAACGTAACGTAACGATAAAATAGCGCAGCGTCGACAAACGAAAAGTCCCGCGGCCGTTTGTTCCGTATTCTTTCCAGCAACAGAAGCAATAGCAGCAACAGCCATTCCGGCGGCGTCGGCAGCAGCAACGGCAGCTTTAGCGGACGGTCGACGATCATCCATCACGAAGGTGTCAGCCTCCCCCTTCGGTCAGAAACAACTAGCTATGACATTCTTCGCGCTGCCACTGCTTCCTTTTGCCTTTACCACTCTGTACGTCTATCCGTTCGTTCCCTTTTTTCCTTTCTCTTTTTCCCTCCCCCTCGCATCCTACCTCGGATGCTAGCTTTCCCTCCTTCTGAAAGTGGAAAAGGAGTATGTTGGAATTTTATATTTAGGGAAGATCGAAAGATTTGACTCGTGAATTTTCTATGCAGGTTGCCTTTATCGTTTCGTTGCAAAGAAAAAAGAAAAAAAAAAAAAGAAAATTTTTCATTGAGTTCAAAATTCTCGCGATTAGGACAAAATGGACAGATTATACGAGCCAACGATGGATGCTGTTGTTATAATTTATTTTTCAAACACTCGAATAATTTCGTCCTTACACGAGAAACCATTTTATAAATGTTAGATAGTACAAGATCGAAAATTTGCGGGCAAAATGTACAAAATTTTCTTCAACTCTCATTCAATCTTGTAAGGGACCAAATTTTTTGTTACTCGATCTTTTAATTGTAAGATTCCATAGTAATTAGTGTTTCGACCATCAACTTTTAGAATGTTCAAATTTCCCACGTGGCGTGTTGCCCTTTTTTTTTAGAAATCCCTTCTTTCTCGATTTCGATCTCGCAGTTGGTGTTTAACTCGTTAGTAAACGAAGACCAAAATGGCGACCACGTGAGCAAGAAAAAATGCGGAAGATCGCAAGCACGCCATTCGCGTTTCTTTGCTCGAGGGTTTAGGTGTGGTAATGTTTTAATTAAGACAAACGCGGTCGTTGGTAAATATGGTAACGACTGCTGTCCGACAATGAGAATCAATCATGCCACTTACGCGTGTCGGCTGATCGTTAGGCGATAAAACGCGTAGCTACGAACAGCACGTTGCGCCTGCAATGAAACCTCTTGTTCATTATTCCTTCATTGGTGCTGGAATTTTGTCGGCCATTATGATATACGTTACACGAATACGTTCCTTAAACGTACGCTTATAAATACGTTTATAAATTCATACTATTTGTCTGACACGTAATTACAAATACCACTAAATTTAGTGTAGTTGGAGAAATGTTCTCCATAGAGATTCTGATTTGATTCACTCCTTTATTTATTTAACTTTTTTTAAAAATCTTCACGATGATTAACACAACTATCAAAATAATTAAAATAACTTTCGGTATATTTATATCGTTGCATCGTTGTTTCCATTTAGATTTCACTGGCCTTCCTTGTAGCATCGAAACGATAAAGTGGTACAAAATTTAATTTCTTCAAAAAAGATTAGAGAATTTTTGAGGACAATTTTAAGTATATATAACTGTAGCATTAAAAAGATAAAAATCCTGTAAATTTCTTCAGAGTAGAAAAAGATGGTAGTTTTAATATTAAAAAGAAAATGAAGATGGTACAAATTGTAACTTCATTAGAGTTCAATGGTTGGAGAATTTTTTGGGGAGAGAATTTTAAAGTTGCTCTAGCATTCAAAGGACAAAGATGGTATAAATTTTAGTTTCTTCGGGCTGGAAAAAGTTAGGAGAATTTACAAGGGGTACAAGTCGATAGGGGTGAGAGAAGTCGAAGGATTTAGGTATAAGGGCTGTCGACAAGGAACGGCAGTTGTGAAGTTTTTCGGGGAACGGCTAGGGTAACGTACAATTCTATTTGTTGGATGATTGTACCGCTGCGAAATCAAGTCTGACGAAGATCGATCGGACAGCATTTCGGACGTCAACACACAGGATCGTCGGTTCCCCTGTTCAATCCCACTAAGGTTGGCTCCGCCGTCACTCTCTCGCAGATGCTGCCAATCCTCGCTAAAGTTTCTATTAAGAAACTCCATTTAATGAAAACGCGTCCAGGCTTCAGGCGTTAACGCGACGAGAACGACACAATGGCGACTTGATTTCGAACTTGAAATGGAAAGAAGGGAAAGAGAGGAAAGGCAATTCGTACAGCTCGTACTGTAGCTTGAGTTTGAATGAAATTTACTTGATTTTCTTTCTGTTTGTTCAAAACTTTTGTTGCGACAATTCTTTAGTTCGTGATGTGCATTGATTGCGAGATTAATAATGTACTGTATTATACTGTACTAATACTGTACTACATTATATATAGTATTGTATTATATTTGTTTAAAACTAAATTTTCATTATTTGTTTGTAGTAATACGATCAATATAGTAATAAAATTAAATAAAGTTTGTCAAGTTCAAAGTCAATTAAATATCATGCTTTTAATAGTTTTCGTCTAATATAACAATTATCGTTTCAAATTTTCTAACACGAACGAAATATCTTGTTTGTGCTTTATAATTTTTAGTGGTTAGTGTTTGTAGGTACAAATTCTTTTACCGTGTGGTTTTCATTTTTATCAAGAACAGATACCCGGCTGCCGACTATCGATAAAACAGTACTCTTGTTACCAACATAAGATATTTGAACGATTGTGAATAGAGCAGAAATTTCTTACTAGTAGTCGATAAAACAGAAAGTTTTGGGTGAATTGATTTACTGTTGGTAAAATGGGAAAAGTAACTAAAAAACTAAAGTTCCTAGCATGTTGAGCGCGAAATTTAGTTGAAATTGATTAACGTAGATGGAGGTTTAGCAAATCCAATCTTACTTTCACATCGTGCTCACAGAATGAAACAGCTGTTGTCTCGAGTTTGGGGGTGGTATCTACTGTCAGATGCTCCGCCTATAAATCAACGAAGCTCATGGGGGAGACAGGCCGACGCCATGTTAACATACATAAACAAACCTTGCGCGCCCTAACTGATAAACGGCGGAAGCTACGTGCAACAAGCGATTGCACACCAACGAAATACCATAGTTTTACAGTGCTTTTTTTATCCGATCGAACAAGACCACAAAACACATAGAATAACAATAAAGTAATTAAAACCAAGAAAAAAAAAAAAGAAAAAAAATAGCGAGAGATGATTTAAATAATACAAAATTTTCTTAAGTAACATTTTCAGTCCACAAAGTATAGTAAAAAGCAAAGGACGAGAATATGAAATATAAAGTGTGTATTCGTTCGACGTTTCACGGAGAAAGATTGAACGGGCTGCCAGGAATAATTAATAAATGTCAATCAGCTGCGTGGAATCGAAGGTGTCGGTGGAGAGGTACCAGCTAAAATGATTTTATGCCTGTCTTATGAACAATCTAATGTTACCCGACCGATGGACAAAGATCATAGAACGGCTAATGGTCGAAGACTCGTTCGTCTCGAAGATCCGAGACTAATCAGCACGAGCATTAATCATCCTCGTGGATCCTCGACCCAATTTTCGTAAGGTCAAGTCGCAATGGAGACGTTGATTGGATTCCACGTCAGACCAGAAGTAAACACCTTTTCCGTCCTTTCTTTGCGATCTGTCTCTGTGGTGTATCCTACCCTCTTTCCTTTTCTCGAAACGATCGTTTAACCAATAATAGAAAATATCATTTTTATCGCTCTTGATAACACATTACTTTCAACTTAACCTAGATTAACCATCACTCTCTTCAATTTAAGAAACCATCCATAAGGTCGAACCGTTCTAATTCACTCTTAATCCCGAATTAACCAAGATTTATATGAATATGATTGGAATTTCGATAATTAAAAGCTCCCTTAAAAGATCTTTCAGTTTTAATCAGAATTCTCGGGTCTTCGTTTTTTAATAAAAAATCGCAGCGATCTCATAATTCAGGGGGACTCATTTTCTTTCTAAAGGGATCACAACGTGGCGTTTCGCGGAGCTAGCGAGAAGGTGATTGTTCGCGATTGTTTCTTGCGACAGTGGAATCAACGGACCGCCGGCATTCTTAATGCGGTCGGTCGAAAAAATATTGCTGGGTAATTGTAAACCGCAGCCTCCCGGTGGCGTGGACCGTTTATCATCATCTCTATAGGTCGCTGAGTGAGATTCGGGGGTTCACCGTGCTAAGAGTTAAAACCTCAGCATGACTGGTGGCCTCGGTAGCCGATAGACGTGTCATTTACGCGTCTACGAATCAATAGCCGCTTCACTTTACACCCACCTTACATCATTAGTCATTTTATAGGACCGTTATACAGTGTGCCCTCTTTACATGCGCCGGGAATCCCCTCGCACGCCCTCCTACCCTTTATTAGAAACCAAGCCGTGAACGCTTTTGTTATCTATCTGATGGTTTTCCCTTGATTTTCTGGAATTTTTTTTAATTAGGACACCCACACATTTCGCAACTGGTCATTTAAGTTTTTTGCGGGTAAATATTGTGGTCGTACGAAAAACAAAATACAGCGATGATAAAAAATAGTTCTCTCTTTTTTTATTTTTTTTTATATGGGGGCTTTATAGTCGCATCGACTACGAGGCCTTTAGCGACCTGCTGGAATTTTTTCTTTATATCTGGTCTAGTAGTTGGATCTCTTTTAGGTAGTTGATAACGTTTTTTTTTGTTGATTCTGGCAGGTTAGAGCTTGGTTTAATTCTTAGGTTTCGGTATTTTCTGCATTCATATAGCAGGTGTTTGATGGTGATTTGTTGGTGTTGCAGGTGTTGCAGAAAGGTGGTTCTGTTTTGCTTAGAAGGTATTCGTGTGTGATCTTGGAGTGTCCGATTCGAAATCTAGTCATATCTATCCTTTCTTTTCTGCTTATATTTCTGTTATTTGGTATTTTTTTGGTAGAAATGGTGTGCTATGTCGTGTATTTTGATTCTATTTGTCGTAATCCAAATTCTGTTCCATTCTTCTCTTTCAGCTTTGGTCGTTGAAGCTAGTGGAAGGCCTTGGTGTGGTATTAGGATGTTGGCTTCTTTTGTTCGGTCAGTTGTTGCCTCTTTGGCTATTCGTTTCCTTTTATTCCTTGGTGTGACGGGACCCAGGTGATTATTATTTGTTTGTGGTCGTTGGTAAGTTCGGTGTATATTTCTTGAACCATTTGTATGACTTTGTGCTTTTTGGTGGTATTGTTTGTCGAAGTCAAGGAATCTGTGTAGATTACCGCTGATTGGTATTTGTTTTCTTGGATGTATCGTAGTGCTTCTAATATGTTTCAGCGGTTAGGATGGATGTGTGACTGGAGAGCCGTTGTTTTTTAGCGATGCTTTCTATTACGATTACGAATCCGATTCCGTGTTTGGTTTTGGAAGCGTCCGTGTAAATCTTGTGGAAATTCTTATAGGTGTTGTTTAATTATTTATAGGTGTTTAATTTCTGAAAATCCTGTTTGTGTTCTATGTTGCTTTTTTCATTTTTTTTTTTTTTTTTTTGTGATTAGCCAGGTCGGTGTTTGTTTTTGGTGTTTTTAACGTCCATGGGGCTATTTTTTCGTGGTTGCGTTCGATAATTGGTATTGAAATAATTTCTCTTGTACTGGAATATCCTTTTAGTCTTGTGCAGAATGGTGCCGGGAGTCTTGAATTCCTTTCGTTGGTTTGTTAATCTGTCGGCAAAAGTATTGTTGTATGCTGGGTTATTTGATGCTATAGCTCTCTTTTATAGACGGATCAATGAAACTTTGCTATAATCTCCGAAAGAATGAAAATGTTTCTTAAAGGGTTGACGTTCAATTTAAACGAACGAAATTATCAAATTTTTAATTACCAAAGCTTGCAAACGTTCAAATTAAAAAAATTTGTTTATTATCCAATTTCTAAGTTCTCGAATAATTTTTATTATTTAATTATATATATATATATCATTTGTATGTTATTTAGCAAATTTTCATTCGTCTAACAATACTGGAATTGTGTGACATTGGCCATATTCGTCAGAACCTATACAATGCAACTCATATTCATCGACTATCGATCGAAAACTTTCCACCCTTACATACATATCGCTGAGAAATCCTCGAGGAACGAATGGTTATCTACCGCGAGCGGGGCTATAGGTGAAACCAGATGCGGAACAATTAACAAAGTGTATCGGGGAGTGTTTAGGTCGTAGGAGATGCGGCCCGACTAATATTCGAATTCTGGCGTGACACCGGGTAACTAATCATTATAACGACGCCGCGTATGCACGTACACGTGGTGTTTGGAGGGTGATGTGCGTGGATCGTGGACCAGGGTCTCGGTTGCCTCTCGGCGAAGAAACACCGAATGGTTTTGCACGCTTACTGCTCGATTTTCGGATCTATCACCCTCCGGGAAGCCCGGCCCGGCCAGGCCAGGCCGCTCTCCAATGCTCTCCAACCTACCCTATCGAGATTTATGGAACGTGTCAAATCGAACGCCTAACCCTTGAGTTCTTAGTTAAGTCTGTGGACGTTGTAGGTACGTACTCGGACAAATCGGGAACGCTGGTATTGTTTTTTAAGTTGGTGGAGAATAGCTGTTGCGAGTCAATTGTGACAGCGGAGAGGATAAATACGAAATTTATTACCAAATTTCGTGATAATAGAATTCTATAATTTTCGTCGTAGAGGGGGGGGGGGGGTTAATTGAAAAGGTTTGATTGTGTTTTTGTCTCGCGAAACAAGATCGTTTCTGTTACAGTACTACTCGTAGTACTGTTAAACACAGGATAATGTGTGTATCTATTTATAAAAATCCCATGACAAGTGTCCAAATATTTTCGCAAGTCAATATACAGGGTGACCCGTGATATACCAGCGATCCAACCGAGTGGCAGGTGATTTGAAGAAACGAGCCGAAAGGAAAGAATCAAATTTTTTTCATTAAAGCCTCCGTTTCACTTGAAAATTTATCAAGTATACTTGAACTTATTTAATTCCGTGCTAGACAGGTACGAACAATCGACACATGGATACTCTACGCGCAAAAATAAATGAAAAGCGAATGCAAATTCTTTTCGTTTAAGGCGTTATTTCCAAGAAAATTCAAAACTCGATTATCTCGGGAACGAAGGTTTTTTTTTAACGAAAAAAATTTTATTCCTTCTTTTCGACACGTAGAATCACCGTCTGCTCGGTTGTGCCACTAGAACACTCTGTATTCTATTCCAACTTTTACAGTAACGACACTCGAAGCAATTCCATCGATACTCGCTGCGGTTGTTTTCACGTGACAATCGTAGCAAAGGCTCGAGAGGCCCATAATTTCCCCTTGCATGGTCGCGTGGCGTGTGAGATTCTATTTGCGGTTTGTAACCGTGTGGGGGGAATTAACGAAGGAACGCGAGCGAACGAGCCGCGGTTAGACTTGGAAGCAGAGACTCGAGGGCGCAAGGTGTGTTCCCGCGGTGAAAACTTAACACACCGTATATATATATAGGGTGTAGAGCGCGTGTAGAGCGTGGAGGCTGCCGCGGCGGCCGCTTCCTTCATCTATCATGCGAACCATGACAAACCGAGGCTCAAAAGCAGCCGCCAACGTGGCAGCGACTTCTTGCCTTCTACGCTTATAGTCTCAGCTGAGACTCCTTACCTGTCTGCTACGTGGAATCCGCTCTTCTCTCCTGCTCCCTCCACATTTATTAACATTTAAGCGTTAACGACATTTCTCTGCCCCGTTCACGGGGCATCGGAGAAACCGGAACCGCTCCGGTGTTGCTCGCCTCCTGCTCGGTCACACTCAAACCTTCCTCCAACCCGGATTCGAGATTCCTTTCGTTTCGGGCGACAAGCTTCTCCAATATACGAGAATTCGCTTCGTTCCTCCGAGCAACTCTGCCACGACGTTTTTACTCTGCCGCGGTGATCTCTTGCTTTTAATTCAACGTCTGCGTCTTCTCAGGTTTTCTTTTACTTCAGGCCGACGTCAAACATAATGAAATAAAGGTAGCTTCGCTGTTGGTGTTTAATTAACAGGGAGTTTGAGTGAAAGTTCACGGGGCTGGGTTGTAGGTAAAATTGAAATATTTATTTGATTTGTCAAAAATTTGATCTTTTTAATTGTTTCTTTCCATCCTCGAGAATGTCGCTTGTTAGATAATATTCGAAAGGTGAAATTTCTGGTGATTCAAATTTGGAGGAAATAGATGGAACGACTGTTTTCTCTGTAATAAATGTCATATATATATATATATATATCGTGAAGAGATTTTTGTTAATTTTGATGGAAGAAAGTGAATACTGGATAGATCAGGTTCTAATTTATCAAATTATTCTTTGTAAAAATTAATCTCAATGAAGTGTCTAATATCTGCATTAACAATGAAAATTAATGTGACATCGATCTCAGACTTTCACTTAAAAATTACACAAAATTAAAGAGGAACTTTCTTAGTGGTCAATAATTCTTACCTTTAGTCTCTAAATTGATAGTTACACAATAGTTGTCTAAAAAAAAAAAAAAAAATTCGAGGGAACTGATTTCCCGAATGACACAAGAGCATTTTATGGCTATAATCGACAAATGAAGCGCGTCGAAGTCGAAAAATAAACGTAGCTTCATTATTGAACGGCAATATTTCAAATTGTCTTCCTGCTTCATCTCTCAGTCGATCAATTTATTGATTTATTTCCATCAAACGCGCGGTTTGCTCGATGTTTAAAGGCGGCTCGCGATTTGGAAGTGCCGATGCTCCATCATCGAAATATAACATCGAGATTGCAGCGTGCGCGATCGAATTGGTGGTGAGGAGGTTCTTTTTTTTTTTTCCCCCTTTTTCACGACGAATGACGAGTTTTTGCACGGACCGCATTATGTCTTTTGCAGTTTGACTTTCTACATTACATGAAATCCCCGGCGTTTCATCACCGCGCCACTGCGCCGCGAGATTTCACCTCTCTCTCTCTCTCTTTCTTTCTCTATCTGTGTGAAATGAGTTTCTCGTTATTTACGTTTTTGCGCGCGAGCCCACAATTACGCGACACTAAACGTCGAACCGAGAGCCGACCGTTTTCTCCCGGCCGACATTTGCTTTTTCGTGGATTTCGCTCCTTCGTTTCTGTCGTTGTCTTTCGCTTCGAGATTTAGAAACGAATCTTTAGCATACCTTAGCTTCTTGTCAATGTAAACTTTCGAAAGATTCTTCCTTTTTTTTTTTTTTTTTCATTAAAATTTGAAGAATTTTCTTTAAAGAATTTACTTTCAAGGAGGCAAAGTGTAAAATTTAGTAACGAAGACTGTCGTATCGATGAGCATTTCAGAATTTTTGTGTATTTTGTACGATTATTTTGGGAAGAAGAACAAGTAAGAAAATTAATTGTAGTTTTAGCAGGGATATTGATAAATAGCTCAGATATAAGCAAGATCTTTGAACTCTTCAGAAGAATCGACTAGGACTCTTGCAACTCTACCAAAAGGATTTGTAATAATACCATGTCAATATTAGCATTTTCAATTGCGAACGCGACAACTTTTCTACTCTTTGTTGCTTATTTCTATATTTGTTTTCTCAGTTAAAAAGAATTTCGTACCAAAACCGGGAAAAGGAAGAAGAAAAAAAAAAAAAAAAAACTGACGAAAGAGTAAGTCGGCTGACAGCTTGTTCGAAGTAAAAGTCGCTGGAATTTAGGAGTTTTCCGGTGTTCAGCTATATCGGTCGAAAAGCAAAGTGGCGTGAATGAGTCGTCCCTTGACGATCGTAAGATTTATGGTCGCGACGGTTGGACGGGGAGGCCAAACATTGCACGACTCGGGGCTAGTAACCCTTGACTTCTCGTGGTCCACCCTCTGCGACCCTATGCGGTATTGTGATAGTGGTCGTACGACTCGCGATAAAAATATGTCTACCTCGTACGACAAAATATTTCTCCTTTTCGCGAATCTTTTCCTTCAGCCTCACTGACAGAGGCGACGAATTACGCTCGCGTCAAATAAACTAATTTCTTTTCGGAAAGTTAATTGTTCTTACCTGTGTGTACTCTTCCTATTTTATCTCGACTCGAAAAAGCTCATAAAATTCTGAGGTAGTTGTACATCATACGTTGTTCCAGATTTTCAGAAAATCTCACTTTTGAACTTTCTGTCTGTCATTAAAAGTCACTTGCAACGCGAAGGTAGAAACGAAACACTCCTACGTACCTTGCAGTTTCCATTTCCAGCTCTTTCGCCCCCTCCCCTCCTCCTGGTTTCAATTTCAAGCTTCGTCGAAACAATCACCTCGCGAACTGCGCGTCTCGCGCGGTGGATGGATCTTTCTCCAAAAGAGAACAGGAAGAGAAGGAGGAGGGGGAGGTGGAGGAAGAAACGGGCGGGAATGAAAGGGTGGAGGAGAGATCGACACAAAAAAAAAAAAGGTACAAGTAAGAACGAAGAGAAGCAGGAAGGCCAGCAGCGCGCCGGCAAAAACTGTGATATCTAAGGATTCGTCGAAAGTGCGATTCCCCGGTGTTTTCCACTTTCCTTTTTTTCCCAGCCGACCGGCCAGCCGGCGGAAGGGCGGCGTTTCCATCGCGGAGAAAAAGTTAATAGCGTCGAGAAATTAGCCGGACCGAGTTGAACCATGAGAGATACGTTTCAGGGACAGAGATAGATAGATAGAGAGAGAAAGTGGGAGGTGGGAGCAAGGGGAGAAGAGCCAAGGGTGATCGTTGATCGGGGGGGTTGCGTTTTCGGTGGGGTGTTCTGCACAGATGCAACGATAGCAACAGTTCGGTCGGCTCGTTCGGACAGGAGGCCACATATGAGCTCGTACGGCGCAACGGCATCGTATGGGCTTGACTCACACGCATCACGCGCAGTCATCCATCATTGTCAGTCTCTTCACTGACACAGCCGTTCGTCCGGTCTACGAACGCGCATACGGGACTCTCTCGATTCGAGAGATCTACTCTCTTTCTCTCCTTTCCTCTCGCGCCGGCTGACCGGCTGCCTCCAGCTCTGATTTCCCGCGAAACCCGAGCCACCGGCTCGAGCGGAGGAGTTCACGCACTCGGCTATCGGCCCGATTGCTCCCAACGCATGGAGCTCAACTTCGTTTGAAAGCAACGTTCGCGGTCGGATTTATCGGATAATCGCGCGCGAGGATCTCAGGATCGTGGTGTGCGTTCTTTCTGAGGGATCCGCTGGAGAATCCGAGCGTGAATTGTAAAATACATAGGTAAATATATATCTGTAGAGTAGTTTAGATACTGCTGATGGATAATTGGATACACGTTATTATATATATGTTGTGTATAATAATAGATATTAAAAGATGTGTGCTGTGTGCAGTTACGTTTACGGGATAATTGGAGGATCGTTTTCCATACTTGTCCCCTTGCATTTGTTGCTCTGAATTGATTGTTTCGAAAGACAATTTTTATTACAGTGTCGTACGACGTATTAATTTGTAGAAACGTGTACTTGATTGATCCAATGAACTTCATGTCAACGATCTTCTAATTGTCTCGTGACATTTTTCTAGTCACGTTCATAAATCACAGACATTCGCCTCAAAGACAGTATTATGAATTAAAAGCGGCAGTGCGTGGATTATATTTAAACGACACGTGACAGCAGGTGACTGGCCAAAGTATTATACAACAATTAACAATAAGATAACACCCATGTATTCGAGTTCTCGCGTTGCTTCTCCTTTGAAAAACAAAACAGATGCGAAGTAATCTGAATTTATGATCAAATCCGCCAGTTTTCTAATTATCTAATACATTCAGAATGCATTGCAGTCAGTCGTTTCTGTCACATCGTCGATTCTCGTTGATCAGTATCCTCTCCTATTGTCAGTGATACGGTGGTAATCATCAGGCAAGGTCGCGCGAACGAACGTCTGAATTTTCGAGGACCCCTTCTCGAGGGTTGCGCTGGCAGAAGGAGGAGCAGGCCGAAATATATGTATTCGGTTCGGCGTTTCCTGCGAGCTCCGTGTCGGCGAAGGAAGCGACGATGATGGATGACTCGAAATATCAGAGCAATCGAACTGAAATATTATTTTTAGCGCGGCTCTCTCTCTCTCTCTCTCTCTCTTTCTCAGGCGGCGTGCTCGATCCATATTTTACCGCGGCGATGCGCCGCATTTATCACCCTATTAAAATTGATTCGCGCGCGCAAATTGCGCGCTGTCTTCGAAGATCCGTGCTGGTCTCCTGCAGCCCCTTCGCGCGAGATTCGCCCCGTTTTCTCGATACGAAAACCCGTCAATCCCGGGCGCGATCGTTGAACATGTGTATTAAAAGCAACCCGTCCGCCGGCCAGCAGGGTAAAACGAAGGTATAATTATTTTCTCATAAGGGAATCGAGCGCGGGATCTTTCTTTTAATCGTGAACGCTCGTGACTGCCGCGGTTTAAATGTGGTAAACGAAATTATATTTAGCTTCGAAGCGCGGCACGTTACTCACGAGAGTGTTAACCCTGTGTAACTTGAATGTTACACGTATCCACGTCTTTCGAACTGATGTGTGACCGTTGCTTCGCTGTTGTGCTTCGTCGGTGTACCGAGAAAATGTCAAATATAACAACTTAATTGCAAAGTAATAATCATATATTCGATATTGACTAGTGTAGGAAAGAACGTAGAAGAAAGTGGGAAGAATGAAGGTAACGACGAATCCTGTTTAATTTTATAATGATATCTTTTATTATCATCCATTTCCATGTTTCCATTTATGATCGGTTTTACTGCATAATTCGTGGAAGGGTGGGGATCGAACGAAAACGCGAGCTGCCAGAACAGGATGAAACGATTCCGTGTGTTTTACGATCTTGTATGAACGAATGTACACGATGATCGCCTTCTTCTTAATTATCTCTCTCTCTCTCTCTCTCTCTCTCTCTCTCTCTCTCTCTCTTTTTGTAGCTTTTTCCATTTTTTTTTTCTTCGGAGGAGCGAATGGTTAGTCATACATTTCAGAATCGAATGAACAACTGTTGTGTGTATTCTTCAAGTGTCCTATGTATATGTGTGATCATACGTGTTCGCGTGTACATATGTATGTCCCGTATGTACGATTATCGTAAGCGCTATCTATGTACAAAGAAGTCCTCGTGTAAACGATTCGCGGCTCCCTAAATGCCATTTATTATTTAGTTATCCTTTATACAAACCAGATGCAACGTACTGGCGCACCGTTAAATATATTCTCGCTGTCGAGTCGAGTGTGGGAATCAGGATTCCTTTACGCGTCGCTAGCTACGTGACCTAATCTCGTAACCACTTTACACTATTGTTTCTCCGTTGACGCGAACATCTCTGCCCGGTTCGCCGAGCCTAGTAGAAACAACGACGAAACAACGTCGACGATTCTGGTGGAACAATGATCGAGCTCTCTTCGAAAACGGTGTATGCTTCGTCTCGTATACTCTGAAACGCGAAACAACGAGAAAACGTGTCTCTCCTCCTATTTTTTTTTGAGGGGAGGGGGGAGGAGGAGGATCGAGAACGAACGTCGAAAGAGTACAACAACGCGGCGTGGGTTTGCTCGTCAACTGTGAAAGCCTCATCGACGTTCGAACTCTTTCGCGACGTCCAACTTGGAAAGACGTTCGGAATAATTGTCCGAACGAGGCGAAACTTCCGACATTTGTGTTCCGTCATTTTTTTCACGGGAGAGACGTTCTCATCCTGCTTGGAAACGCTACGAGTGCGTTTCTCATCGTCCCCCACTTGCGAGCAGTCGTTCTCACGACCGTCGTCCTCAGTCACTCGTCGATGTTACTCTCTTCCTCGTGTTAAATTAATCCTCGCCTCGCGCTATGGGTCCGCCTATGTACATTCATGTTATTTCATTAACAATTATTGCTCGTGAATTGCTACCCTTCGACGTGTCACTTCTCCAAACGCGTTTCACTTTTACTCGAAACATTTCGCGGTTTCTTTTCTTTCTTTCTCTCTCTCTCTCTCTTTCTCAGACTGTCTGGCGAACGTGTTACGATGATTCGCAAGGAGATACGAAAGTAGTTTCGGCGGATCGTTCGCGCGACAATATGGCGTCGCGTTGAGCGCGCGCACACACACACACACACACACGAACTCGAATCACTCGGCTCGAGACTGGTCCGATCATCGCGGAATTATCTACTGCACGATAGAAATCGTTACGTATTAGAAAGATTGCACTTGCACCTCTTCATTTTTCTTCTATTTCTTTGTTTCTAATTTATTTACACACACGCGCGCGCACACACATACACACACGCACACGCACAGACACGCGCACAAGCACACACACACACACACACACACACACACACGCAAGATGTATCTCTGCCACGTCGATCTTCGTATCGCATCGTTTGAAATCACTTGGGCCGGCCTTTGCGACGCGTTCTCAACTTGTGTCAGTTGCGTTCGTCGGCACAGGTGAAGCAATCATTGGTTACGGACGGAGATGATTCTAGAGGCCCGGCACGATGATCATTCGAAGCGTTTCTCGTTTCCATTTTATTCAAGTTTCTCATCATCCAGTCAAACGGTCTCTCGACGTTTCTGTTTTGAACTCCTCTTGCTCGAAACTCTCCTTCTTCGTGTCCATTCGACGTTATTTACATCCTCGAGTCGTCGTGGATTCGTTTATACTTGAAAAGTGCGTCGCGCACGAACTTTTGTTTTCGACTCGAAGAGGCAGAGGACGTTTCACGACCGAAAAAAAATCGTTTCCCGGGCACGTCGAGAATTTAGCCGCACGTCGGTCGTAGTCTGAACAGAAGCTGTCCACGATCGAAGCGTCAGCCGCGAATCGCCACCTTCCGAACCGCGATTCGAGTTTCTCGTCAGCGAGATTCTTCTCCCCCTAGGAAAGATACAAACACAGTCTTCGCTACTCAAACTTCCAAATCTCGTTCCAATCTAGATTCAAACGAAAAATGTCCCTATTTCACGTCACTTTCAATCGAATCACGCTCTGCGACCGAATCCACCAGTCTGCCGATCAGTACAACGCGTTCAGGAGACACTGCTCGTCGCTCCAGTCCAGCTGACACGGGTTCTCGGTCTCGTGAACTCAGCTGAGCTGATAGTACTCCGGCGCGAAGTCGTTGGCCAGGTTTGTGAGGAAGTTAAAGTCCGACGAGCTGTTGCTGTTGTCCGCGGAGGGTGGCGGGGCTGCGGTGTGCACCGGTTCCGCGTAGAAGTTGCTGTAATTGTAGGAGTCGGTGTTGCTTTCTGCCTGGGCGGCGCTTCCCGGCGGCGTGATCACTGCGGCGGTGGCTGCTGCGATCGCAGTCGCCGTGGTGGTCATCCCCGGCGCCGGGAACGGGTCTGGCGAGGAAACGTAGCTATTGGGAATGCTGGACGCCTCGCCGCCTTGATGGACGTGCAGTTGACTGGCTTGTTGGTCGTAGTAGGCGTTCGGGTGACACTGCTTGGCGCCTGCCCGATAGTCACCGGAACTGGGATGCATAGGAGGTTGATGGGTCACGTAGCCCTCGGCCGTGTGTTGCTGTTGATGCTGCTGTTGCTGTTGGATGTCGTTGTAGTAGTGTTGACCGGTCTGAACGGAAACAGCGGCATGGCCGTGAGACGCGAGATTCTCGCTGGTGGCGTGATAGTTGCCGCTGCTCGGGTAGCCGTAGTTGCCCGTTGGTGCCATGTAGTTCTCGGTTGTTTGGTCGTGTTGTGCGGAGTAACCTTGGCTGGTGTTGTAGGCGCTGCCGCCTTGCATGGTTCGATGATAGGACGCGTGATAGGGTGGGCCTGCCTGAGGATAGCCGTTGTACTCTCCTCCGGTGTTGGCGTATTGGTTTTGTTGCTGGTGGAACTGCATGCTGGCGTTGTACATCGTCCTGGAGGCGGCGCCAGTTGCTGCGCGAACGTGGTGGCCCACTCGAGATCCTAAAACTTGGTTCTGCCTGGCGTACAAAGGGTGGACATCGCCTGGGTAAGAGATTCGAGGTTGTTGATAGGTATCCCTGGAGCAATAGCTGCCTTGAGACTGCGTTTGCTGCGCGGCTGCTGGGACAGCTTGTCTGTTGGGTACTCCGTTTCTGTAGTCGATGGCGGACGTTGATTGGTAGACGCTCTGTTGTTGGAAGTGCGTTTGCTGATTGTTGTTCATGTTCCTGCCGCCGTGAGGAGACATCGTGCCTGCGTTGGTCGAGCCGTGCATCATGGGAGCAGCCACGGAGCTTGTGGACGACGGTGAACTTCTTGGCCTTTGCATGTAGGCTGCGTGCGTGGCCTGAATTCCCAAAGGACTTCCTTGTTGCAGTTGAACGGACACCGGAGTGCCAGGCGTCGACGACGGCGTGAGACTTCTGGTGGAATTCTGACCGGGCAGAACGGGCGTGCTCACGGTGGAATCGGGCATAGCCAGCAAGACACCGTTGCTATTCACCGAGCAGAGTTCCTTGGCACTCGCCGACGGGGACTTCTTGCTGACGGAGATTTGCTGTTTTCCTGGATTCGGACTCTTGTGCCCGCTCTCCACTTTCACCCGGACGTCGCTCGACAATTTCTTGCCAGCAACGCTCGGTGACGTTACCTCGCTACCGTCCTGAGATCTCGAGTCATCGTCCGCTATCATCTTCTCGAACGAACTGGACACGCTGTTCGTACTGCCGACGCTGCTTGCTCCGTTGCTGTTCGCGTTGAAAGCTGGATTGCTGTTGTTGTTGTTGTTGTTGTTGTTGTTGTTCGTCGCTGTCGACGTATTGTTGTTGTTGTTGTTGTTGTTATTGTTGCTTCGACGACCAGACGAGGTTAATTCTGTCACGTCACCGGAGAGGGTGCTGCCTACGTCGCTCACGCTAGATATATCACAGTTGTGGCAGCTCTTCTTCTCGTCGCTGTCGATCGCCAGCATCTTCTCGCCTTTCGACTTCTCCATCCCGTCGGACGTCGAGCCGTCCTTCTCGTCCGCGTCCTCTTTGCTCAGCGTTTGACGCTTGTGTTTCATCCTTCGATTTTGAAACCAGACTTTCACCTGAAATCAGCGGAAACGAGAAACGTTTTTGCTTGTACGCCTGTGAAACGGCGGTTCTTTCGACGAAAGGGGAAGGAAGGGGCGTGTTTCGAGAGTTCGTTGTTGTCGAATTCGTTCTTACCTGCCTTTCCGTGAGGTCCAGCGACGCAGCGATCTCGATTCTTCGCGGTCTGCACAGGTACTTGTTGAAGTGGAATTCTTTTTCTAGCTCGAGCAGCTGCGTGTTCGTGTACGCCGTCCGCAATCTCCTTGGCAGCCCGTTTTCTGCAACGTAAAAGAGTTGTCCCCTGATTTCTCTCGTTTAGCAGCGATTTTCGCGATCGAGAAACTGGCGAGACGAGAGAGGGCTTTACCAGAGCGTGAATATTCCAGCGGGGCACCAAGCGTGATATCGAATTGTAAATCTTTGTAAGGTTGTTTAAATTCAAGTACGTCGCGTTGGATAAGTCACGCGGCCTGCTAATAAAGGTTACCAGATCCGCTAATTAGTGTAATCGCTGTCCTAATGAAAGCTTGCAATTAGAAATTACAATTGCTCGACATGTTTATCGTGCATTAACGTGGATATCTGCGCGAATCTCTCGAGGAAAATACGATTCTTTCGTTACTCGTTCGAAGAGACGCGACAAGAAAATAATACAGCGAATTTGGAGCATTTTAATTTCAAACAATGCTGGATACTTTAACTAACGACTTGTCGAAAACACGGTTTTTTAAATATGTTGTTTCTTTGCAAAACGGTATACACCATTACATTAATTTCGGGACTCTTTATCCTGTCAATCCTTATTTAACAAACACTATTTAACATAACGTAGATAAAATATCCTTTTATTTTATTCTTACAAAATTGGCAACTCAGCCGGTATTCCTACAATAATTTCCGAGATATTTGACAAAATATGTTTCGCGCTTTGGCTGTAGTTTCACCCCTTCAACATCGCCCGTTTCCGATTAAAAAAAAAAAAAAAAAAAAAAAAATACGGATCGAATATTTCTTTGAAAGCTACATTCATTCTATGTTCCCCTGTAAGATCCTCCTTAATACTCCCTTTGGCTCTGTGTTAGCTCCGAAAGGATGAACCACGAACAAACGAACACCGTAAACATTGTCGCCCTTAAATATCCATTGAAACTACGCGAGCATCGGTACCTGCTAAAAGCGAACGTTCGCTTTTTGCTTGATTACGGCACGGTGAAACGGCGGCTTAATTAATGATCATTTAGGCGTCTCGGCCGAGGGGTGGACGATGCCGCGAACAATATGCTGGTTCTCGTGTCGCTCGTAGCCGTTCTGTTTCGCTCGACGTTCGATCGAGTTCCTTCTCTCTCCGAGAACTCGAGAATTCTCGAGAGGGCCGAGAACTTTCGGCCGAGCTCTCTCAGCCGGCGGTATTCCAATGTCGATGCGAAACATCTCTGGTAATTATTATCTGGTAAGAAACTTGTCGCGAGATAACGAGGGAACGCTTGCGACGACGGAAGAGGAAGATAGGTCTATGGTTCGCGGTCGTTTCAAGGGCTTCTCCTTACAAGCAGAGGTAAGAAGACCTGCGTTTATTACGGCGTCGCCGCTCGCCCCCTTGTGATCTAACTTGCGTCTAGTAATTTTCGCGCTGTAACGATGTAAACAATCATTAATAGTCCGCTATCGTAATTACAGGATTTTACCAGCCGGCTGACACGCGGGTAATATTTCAATCAAAGTCTATACGTACGCTCGCACGTTGCGGCGA
The DNA here is from genome assembly GCF_011392965.1 of Frieseomelitta varia. Lineage (NCBI taxonomy): Eukaryota > Metazoa > Arthropoda > Insecta > Hymenoptera > Apidae > Frieseomelitta > Frieseomelitta varia. Next base: position 53,919 of record NW_025110185.1, on the reverse strand, counting down.
GTGTGCGCTCGCTGGCGCGAACGTTTGGATAGTCAGGCTCGAGAAACTTGCACGACGGAGGGAATACTCGAACCCGGCCGTCGGTACAGCTTAATGCAAAATTCAGCCGGGGGAAAAGTGCGGCTGATAAAGCAACGGCAATTAACTCGACGCGTTCGCAAGAATCGATTTTTCCACCTCCGTCATCGGCCGCGATCCACATAACAACACGACAATTTTTCTTCACCGTTTTTTTTTGTTTGCTTCTCCTCGCTCGCTGCTTCCTTTGATGATGATGAAATAACAGTCGCGTAACAGTCGCCGCGGTACGATTTGTATGAAAATCGTGCTGGCTAGAAGTGGCTCGCCTTGGACGCGACGTTTAGAGCGTTTACGATTGTTCATTGGTCGTCGGAGTAATTGAATCGCTCCTTCTGAGAACGATATATTTTGTCCCCTTCCGTTTCTCTCTTTTTTTTTTTTTCTCGTCTGGATTGCTAAGGAATATTCCACGAAATGTCCAAAACAAATCACGTGGTATTGTTATAGCGTAACTGTCAACCTATACGCGTACATGTCAAGCGTGTCAAAGTGTGAGAGTTGTACATGTACGTAGATGTGGATGACTTTGTATATATTATACGGTATGTACAACGAAGAAAGTTCTAGAATGAATAAAGCTAGCAAACAGTAAACACGTGTCTATAAAATCAGAAATTCAATTCAGACGATATTAAAACTGAGAACTAATATACCACTGCCCAAATTGATAAATCCCAACAGATATGACAAATTTTTTGTAACACAAACAATCGTGGTCTTGTTATTACGACGTTGCCTCTCTCTTACTCTCTCTCGAGCGACGAACGTGAAATAAATAAAAAGACAGAAGAACCACCGTGACGCCGTAGGAGGGGTGCTCGATTTTCGGAGGGCTGAGATGCTAAACTACCCCATGGCGTGCGAGTGGATCGGCGGACGCGAGGGGTGGTTCCGCGCGGCGATGAGTCGTCAGGGGTCGAAGGAGAGACCGAGAAAGGGACGAGCGAGATAAAAAAGGAAGCGGTTGCAGAGGGTGAAGGATGGACGAGACGTAGGGATGGGTGCAGCTAAGTCTGCACGTGGAGTTTTCATAGAGTAACCGAGGCCAGAGAGGGTGGAAGCGTCGCGTGAGTGACACGGCCCTTATCGATATTTCCATCTTGGGATTTGCCGTGGCGAGCCGTCGATACTTCTATCCGATCGTGGATTTTGAAGAACGCTCCTTGCGTTCCCTTTGTGTCGAGATATTTTTATCTACAATGGCTCGCGAAAGTGTTCGACAACACTTATCACGGATGATTTTCATTGCCTGCGTAATTATCTGTTGTATGAAACGTTCCGAAATGTACATCTACAGAAGATACATTAATATTTAAAAAATTGATGTGCAATTAAGAGATTGGTGTACAGCGGGGTTAAATACATAGTCCAATTGTGACTTATTGTCACTTATTGTACGATACATCTTTCTCAACTTCGTGATCTGTATGTTTTACTACTATACACTATGAAATTTTGTAACATATTTCATGTGGCGTTCGAGTTTCGTAAGAAACTGTATGTTTCGAGAAGATGACGATCATAGTCAAATTATTATAGAACTATTTCTCTGTGGCGTAATTAATATCTCGAAGGGTAAACTTTTGATTGAATTCAAGAGGTGAATTCAGCATAAATAGGATTATATTATATCATCGTTTTTATTATGTATCCATTGTCAGCAGAATTTCTCGCTTACTTTTCTTAGAGAATTGGGTATTGTAATTATTATCTATCTATCAAGTTTGTTTTTAGAACCACTTCGCTTTCATTGTTTTCTGTGAAAATACTGTCTTTTATTGTTAATTTTAATCACTTTGAACAGCGCACGTCACGTCACGAATGTTGCCCATACTTGCGAATGAAATTACACACGTTCTAATCGCGTAGCTCCAAACGCACAGGCTAGTGTAGAATCGCCAACGAATCGAACACATCCCATCGTGCAACGCAATCCTTCCTCGTCTCTCACAGCGTGTCGCCGATTCGTTAATTACGATGCTTAAAAGTCAAGGTCGGGCTGCCTATTAAAGCGTCACCGGCCGACATTTACGGTGAGAGCGCCGCGGAGACGTATCCTTGTTCCATCGGCCGGTGCAATAACGGAACGCTGCAGCCGACCATAAATCATCCGTGGCTCCTATGAAATTAGCGGCACTGTGTTTTCGTGCGAATCCACCGTAGGAGCCTACGCGCCGCGCTGCCAGAATTTATAGAACTCCGATAAAACGAGCTTTAGGTGAAGTCTGACTTAACGCGGCACGCTTCACTGACTCCTCCGTCCTCTCCATTTCGTTCGTCTTTCTCTTTTCTCGTTGTTCTTTTTCCTCCCCCCTCCCTCCTCTTTGATCTTTTTTCTGTTTTTTTTTTTTTNTTTTTTTGCGTTTTTCGATGTTCCACGGCGCGATCGATCGCGCGTTCTCTCGACCCATTAAGTACCGCCGCGGCATCGTTATCGCGACTCGCATCGGAACGCGGTTCGATATTGCTCGAACGACGATAACGCGCCAGAGATTCCGGGAAACGGACCGTAATAGCTTGGAAATTTTTCTACTCGTATTGCGCGGCGTGGTAAAAGCGTGGGTCGCGGCGGCGAGGTACAGCTCCTTTTCTTCCTCCCCTTTTTATTTTAGAAAGGTTTCTGCCCCCTCTTAATAGAGAAATACCTTTTCATTTCTTGATCAAACGCTTCACGAGTTTGTAGAATTAATAATCAATAAAGAGACGTTGGGCTGACTTTAGTTTTCGAAAGCATAGGTGTAACTTATTCTTGTCCATTTTTATGCGTTTATATATACACGAGTATGTATAATATATGAAATAATTCAAAATATATAATCTTTAGCATATTCTCAAAAATATGAATCTGTACGTTTAAGTAAAGTAAACTCGGTGTACTGATTAAACAGCCTCGAATTTTGTGGCAGTTTTTTTTTAGAAAAGTTCGACTTCTTCTTTTATTTATGTTCTAAATATATTAATTAAGTTTTTTTGGTTACTGAAAGAACGCCATGAAATGGCAAAATAAAATTAGGTAGCGATTATTCTTTTTAGAAGCGTATACAGACATATTTGGGTTAATCGTTGACGTGATCAGGCGCGAAGAGTCCCTTTTTCTGGTAGACACTTTTTCTTTGTAGCTCTTTGTAGCGTTTCTCTGCTCGAGGAATTTTTTTCACGGCGCAGAAACGGGCAAACAGGTACACTGACTTCTTGCGGTAAAAAAATACCGCTGTATAGTAATTAGACTGCTGCCATTGTAGGTGTAATACACTTTCTGCCGATTGATATCATCAGTGTAACACGTAATCGTCCTACGTCGCTCTCAGAGAACGTGAAACTGACAATAATCATTAGACCGTACTATCAATTCTATAATGTCTTCATTTCCTGTAAAAATAATTACAGTCTCTATTAACCTAACTCACCATCCGCTTTAACGCGTCCGTGGAGAATACTATTTTTACTACTCGTTACCGTTTCTATATTGTAAAATGTTACACATCGTCTACGCTGATGATTATAAATATTGAGATGTTTTTTTTTTATGAGTATTGAGATATCTTGAAAAATGTTATCAGTTTTACAAGATTTATACTATAGATCTATAATGGAACAACTAAGAAAAATAAAATGGATTCAATTTGCATTGAACATTAACAGTTGTCCTAATTTATCTCTGTTAATTGTTAATTCTACGCAAAGAAAAGCTTTTAGTTACAAATAGTATCCGATTAATTAAAAATTTCCCCATGAGAGAGCAAAGATCTTTCTAAAAGGAAATAACAGTGTGCAATATACACGTTTGGTACATAATATTTTTCTCTAATTCCATACTTTTTTGTCTTCACACACGCAATCTACAATTTGCTGACAACGAAATGACGCGATTCGATCTAAAACGATCCAAAGGAAACACAGCGCGCATTGTTAAATTACTCTGCTCCAATCTGTGCCAGCGTACACTATCTTGCTTTCAAAATCTCTCAACCGCGCATTTCGCTCTGGAAAAGTTCGTCGATGGTAAAGAACAATCCTCGATCGACATTTTGAACGTGAAATCCCGGCCTGTCTTCGCCGGAACCGCACGAGCCATAATTATTGAAACCGCCGCGCGGAGGGTCGAAGAGCGATGATGGAAGGAACGAGAGCGTGCAGAAAAGAGAGGGTGGCGTGCTCGAAACTCGGCAAATCCCGCGCGTGGGCTTTTCAGAGGATAAGGGGTGGTTAGAGGGGTGCGTGCCGGGCGAGATGGAAGTATCGCGTGATTGACGTGGGCCTCATCAGCATTTCGGTCTCGCGATTGGCTGGACGGACCTGTCAATCAGCCGATATTCCACGCCTATTGGTTGTGTCTCGTGCCATGCTGTGCTCTGTCGTCCCTTTTCCAAACGGTTGTACCACCGTTCTCCCAAATCTTTGTCCCTTTTCGGTATTGTTGTTCAATTTCTACAAAAATCCTCTCCGCATTTAAATCGAAGGATTCATTTTGGAGCATTGATGTTAGAGTTTAGCATAATTTCTTCATCGTACGAAGGTTGAAGATTGTTACGAGAATTTGAGGGTGATAATTGTAACATTTGGTTTCTACCTGCTTTTAACTTTTGGAATGCCACGCGCGTCGAGAATTTTTTGTCCCAAAATTGTAATATTTTCTCAGTTTTAAGTATACTCAGGTGAAGCAAAACACAGATATAAAATTTATTACTTCTGAATAATTTCTATCCAGAAAAGAAAGTTCGAATTATTGTGTACGGTTTGGTCACTCGTTATGGTCCGCAATCAGTTGCCATCGCAAGTGGCCGCGAGTCCCCCTTTCTTTCGCTGGGAAACACGAGACTATCAATCAAACGTGAAACGATTTCCGTTTCTGGAATCTCCTACGCTACAGTGGAAAATCACGTGCAGATCAGATCGACGAATTCGGAAATTCCCCGAGCAGAAGAATACGTATCGGCAATTGTTTTTCAATATTATCTGCCTCGTTGATTCTCTCAAGTTAAATTGCAGGTTTGAAACAAGATGAAGAAGCAAGACTTCGAATCCAACGACCAAAGCTTCGACCGAAATACCAACTTGCGCGGTACTTGATTCCATCTCTCTAGATACGGTTGATTCGCCGGGGTGTGTTACGTGAACGCGCTCCGTGGAAAAGTTCAGAGAGAGGCGAGAGAGAGAGAGAGAGAGAGAAAGAGAGCGGTGGCCCGCGACGAAGGAGGAAACCCCGGCGGATAATGACGAAACGATGGACAAGAAATTACTGATATAAACTGCCGAGGCGAAAGCTATTAACCTTTTGCACCGTGCCGAAGGTTTTTCAGACATCAGAAATAAATGACGGGGCTGCTCGGCGCGGCGTGTGTCCGCGAAAGGCGACGGCCGTGTGCCATCTTTGGACGTATTAGACGGGCAGAGAACGCGTCGCACGCGAACCTTTGTTGCAACCGATGGAACGAAACGCGTCCTAAATCGCGCGACAACAAATAACGAGCAGGGAGAGAGAGCCTGGCCTCTAAGTGATTCTTTCCTCGCGTACCACCCAAGGAATATATTAGTCATCGATGACGTAAGTGTCCGTAAGGAATGAAAATAAGAAGTCGGTACAAAAGACGTGATTTATCGCTCGTCGCCGTTCGGACGTTTGATTGTTCGATTTTTTTCTTCCTCCGTTTCTTCTTCTTCTTCTTCTTCTACTACTACTTCGCTAAAACGGTTCCAAATGATTTCTGTCTGGACGGCACTTGCTGCCTCTTTTGTTGCTGACGAGACGTCGGAGGTTATTCTGTACCGAAAACGTCTTTTGATTCGCCAGTGATGTAACAGGTATAACATAATAACGCGTAGTGGATCTTGGAAGAGTAGACTCGAGTGGATTTTTACTCGTGATTGGTTCGTTGGACTATGTAGATTTTCATTTTTGTAAATTCTTGTGGTAATTTAGGAGATAGATGGTTGTAATTAGAATTTTATTCACTTCCTATGACTATACTTGCATATTGTATCTTTATTGTGGTATTATGACGCTTAAATCATTCCTTCACTTTCATTTATTTCTCTCATTGCTTTGAACATAATACTTTTTATTATTTTCAATTACATCCCGAAAAAATTTTCCTAATTGTAGATTTCATCATCTGTCAAAGACCAGATACATCTTTTCTCAAAATAAAATTTGCGAAAGACAAAAAAACATCCAGGGGAGAAACCATTTTCGTCAATTACATTCAAAATTGCTATTCTAAAATTTTCAAGCTTCAGAGATACGCTATACGGAGGAGATTTTGATAGAGCTTTGACCATTCGTCTGCGTACCGAAATAGCGACAGGAATCGCTACTTTCGGTAGCAACAAAAATACCATGCTCGATAGCGTCGAGTCTCTCATTTTTGTCTCGAGTGGCCAAGGGGATGACGAACTGTCAAGTGTTGGCTCTCAGAATGAACACAGCGGCGAGTGACGCGTTGGCGGCCGTGTCAAACAGCAGGCACCACCGAAATAGAATATTATATTTCGGAATATAACGTGTGACACGTTTTTCGAAAATGCTTCTCCCTCGAATGTTTCCCTTGAATGCAGGAAGAATTTCGGCTTACCGTCTTTAATTTCTCGTGCAAATTGCAACTGAGGATTTTGTTGTAGAATTCAGAATAAATTGTTCGAACTTTTAAATTTTTCGGTAGCTAAGATCGTAATAAGTTGTAAGTTTGAAATTTATTTTATTTCGTGGAGTCGAATATTTATTTGTAGCGCAAGAAGGGCGAATTTATTTAATACGATTCTAAATGGCCTCGATTTTTGTTTGACTATTGTTTACTATTGTGAGAGAAATTGGGAAAGAATTCAAGGCAGTGGTATTGAAATAGCGTAGGTCTTGTTAGACGTAGCAGATTCGTCATTCATCGAGCACGTATGAGCCGTCGGCCGTCGCTCCGCATGTTCTTCTCATGTACAAGTGTAACAAAATGATAGAATGTGTTTCTTCGTGGAAACCAGAATATCTACTCGACATCACAGTTCATCGAGCCATTTTTGCTTCTTTCTTTCGTTTTTCTTTTTTTTTTTTTTTCATAAGATTTACTACGAAGTTATTTAGTTATTTAGTCGAGGATTCTGTCCAAATAATTCAGAAAATTTAAACGTGTAATCTGAAAGAATCTTCGTTTCTAGTCTCAAGCTAAATCTCTGTACGAAATATAATAATATTCTAAAATATAGTGATGATAGTAATATTCTGAAATACAGTTTTTTATATTATAGAAAACAATTTCCTATCTATGTAAGCAAATTCAAAATGCAACTATGTTGTAACCGATGAAGAAAATGTACAAATTTTTAACACACATTACACATTGCTAGTCAAAAGTTTGGCTAAACTCAGAATTTTCAAGATAACAGCGTAGAATTCTGTTTCCTTAGAATCCTATTTTTTTAAACTTATCAGTGTCTATTAAAACGAAAAGAATTACTATGGACATGTATGAAAATTAATTTCGAATTTATAAAATAAGTTGTAAAAGATTTGATGTAATGTATTGCTAGAAAAATCAGTCCGAAACTTTACACCTGAATACGTTACATATAAATGTTTTTAATCAAAATGCACTCGCAAATTTTCCACTGATTGTAAAAGTAGAAATTTCTCCTTTTTTCCCCTTAAGATCTCTCGACGAATTTGAGGCTTCCGTGTGTTGAAACAACAGTCGAAAATGAGAGAAGAATACAGGCAAGTGACCCTAGTCGGGATTTCTTTGTATCTGGCTCGTTGGACCAGTTCCCTATAGACAGGTGGGATGGGTCACGTGATGGCCGTCTTTGTAATTTGTCTTTTGTTTCTCCCTTGGCCCGCGGGAAGAAAACTTGCGGCCTAGAACAAAGAACGGAAAGAGCCGCTCTATCGACTGACACGAACAACAGTGCCGCTTCCTTTTCCTCTTGCTACACGCTCTATCCGTCTTTCTCTGCCCGCTTCGGTGTCGAGGGTCGCGTAAACGCATGAAAAATGAGTGACGAGACTTCGAAACAAACGAGGAGACAGCCGGTTCCGTGTTCGAAAACAGGTAGAGAGAAAGAGAGAAAGAGAGAGAGAGAGAGAGCCGATACCACTGCCCCGACTAATCGATAACCTCTCGATCATCTCGGCTCTGCCCTCGAAATTCTAGAGCGCTTCGTTAACGTGAAATCTTGCCATCGTCTCCGTTCTCCATTAACACTCGCGGTGATCGATTTATCATACTTTATACGCTCGCCTTTCGATTTCGTACGTGTCGATCAGCACTGAAACTATCGATAAATATTAAAAAGGAAAAGAAAGAAAGAAATTCGCAAGTTATGCAAGTTGCGGGAACTTTTAAAAATCTCACGGCATCTCTCGGAACGGGTCAGCACTATGCGAAAGATAAATTCATCAATTTCATCGAGATTTATTGCTCTGGCTTTTTGAGGAATTGAACAGTTTTTTTCGTTTGATATCAAAGTTTTTCGAAATAAATTTAGCTTAGTTGTAGCTCCAATAGCTGCGTGTTTGGCAATTGCTAAACCAGAATATTTTATATTTAATATTTTATATTATTTTTATACACAATTTTATTATTTTTATTATTATTATTTTTATATACAGTTATTTTTTAACTAATGGTGAATTGACACACGATAAATTGATTATCAAATTCTCATTTGCAATTTTAAAGTTTTATGCCCAATAGAATGCTCAGGTAACTGGCCGTTTGTAAAATTTACTTTTGAAATTTCAGTCTTTCCTATTGCCAATCTTGAAATTTCACTGATGCACTTCACGTTACGTTAAACAGGATAATCAGGCAACTAGTAAAAGTTTTATTATTATTATTTTTTATATTATTTTTATATACAGTTATTTTTTAACTAATGGTGAATTGACACACGATAAATTGATTATCAAATTCTCATTTGCAATTTTAAAGTTTTATGCCCAATAGAATGCTCAGGTAACTGGCCGTTTGTAAAATCTACTTTTGAAATTTCAGTCTTTTCTATTGCCAATCTTGAAGTTTCACTGATGCAGTTTCACTTCACGTTACGTTAAACAGGATAATCAGTTAACTAGCAAAAGTTATCTGCAAAATTTCATTTCTCTAAACATTCACTCTACTGATAATGTTACTTCGTCCCCGTGCAAGAGACTCTGCTGTCCAAATAATTCTCCTTCCACCACGCGACTAAAAATTCGACATTAACAACAAAAAAAAAAAAAAAAAGGAGAAGAAACATGAACGATAAAAAAAAAAAAGAAAAGGGGAAAGAAGGATATAGCGAGCAACCGTTGACTGTGAGATGTAGTTCGGGGAACTTGAGCTAACGATCGAAAAATTATTCATTGGCTGATGACGGGTTGTACGGGCGATCGGGTAATTTGTGGCGGATAAATCGCCGGAGGAAATGCACGAGGAGCGGGAGGGGAGGGGGGGGGTGAAATGGGGAGTGTGAGGGTGGAATCGTCGTAAACTGTGGCTCATTACAGATTTATACGAAGGCGTAGCCTGGAAACGGGAAGGGAAACGAACAAAACTAAACGCGAAGGGTGGCGCTGGCCGGAATGGCCGCGATGGTCGCTTTGCTTTTCGGGGGCTCGCGGCCCGTACGAGCTATAATCAATTAACGACGAGCGAGGCAAGAACCACGCTCGGACCACCACAACCCGCAAAATATTTCCCACCTTGCTGCTCCAGTTTCCAGCCGCTCCGATTGTTTCCCTCGTTTCGTCCATTCCACCGCGATTCTTGTCGATCGGGAAATGGTCTTTGTACAATCGTGATAGTAGTATTATATTTTTTTGCAAGATAGCCACGAACGTTATACATTCGTAATTATACGAAAGGTATTACTAATCGTAGGTCAATGGACAAATGTTTATTGTAAATGATTTCTGACAGATTGATTCTAGCGCTTTTTTAGCACATCAAGAAAATTTTGAAGCGCAATTCTTAAAAGTATGAGATAGTGGATAGATAGTGTGAATAACGCTAATTATGAGAACAAAGGTAAAAAAACTGTTCTACGGATATGATATATTATGACGACTCGTGGCTTGAAATTATAGGGATGCTGCAACTTTGTAAATACAGTGGATTTTTATTATTTTTTCGAAATGATTTAGAACTAATTTTTTTTAGAAAATAAGAGAATATATAGGACTCTTGATGTTAAAATTAAATAAATTAATAAATACATTTATAATTATTAATTATTTTCATTGAAGAAGAATGTATCACAACTCAATGTGACATAGGAAATAATTTAATCACATGAAAGCACAGTATATTTTTTTAATGAGAATAAAAGGAACGTTTTTGGCGTGCTTAACTATCAAACTCCAAAAAAATATTCACACATTAATTGGGCCCAAGGGTTATTTAATTGGCATCTATTAAATTTCCTATTGCGACAGAAATTTGAAATTATGGAAATGTAAAACTTGACAAAAGAATCCTTCATTAATAAGGATACATATAGATATATTTTGGAGCCACAGTATTTAAATACTAAAGAAAATCGGCAGAAACGTGGTTCGTTTAGACTTTCAACTTTGGACTTTCATTTCTTGATGGCATGTCGTCAAAATTTCTTTATAGTGGCCAGTGTCATTAATTTAATCGACGAAAGCAGGAGATCCAGGATCGAGAACTCGACGTGCGTTTCGTTCACACGCAGAGAAGGCTGTTTTCATTAGATTATGTTCACAATCGGGGAACACGCGCGTGATGTTCCCCGCTCGGAACCATAATCCGATTTAAAACCATACACAAGAAACACGTAACAACAGGACACACCTTCTTATTACTAACGTTCCGTGCTCCACCCCTCTCGCATGTCGCGTTTTTCGCGAAAGCGAGGCTTCTTCCTGGAACCTGAAGCTCGCCGCATTAGCATAACCTCCAGTCTCAGCTCCGTTCGTTTCGTCGTAGTACGAAACGGCGATGCAAAGACCTGGTAAGAACGAGCCGGCAAGAGGAACCGCGAGATAACAAGAAATAAAAGGAGGAGAGGAAACTATCGCGAAGAGACAGAGATAAAGAAAGATAGAGAAGAAAAAAAGAAAGAGATGAAGAGAGATAGAGAGGGAGGGAGAGAGAGAGAGAGAAGATAAAAAGAAACGGCAACGCTGGAACGCGAGCAGCGAAACGTTGGCCCGGCGAGCTCGCGGAGAAGGGAGGGAGGTGCACGAGAAATAGGAAAACCGCGACGAAAAATTAATGAAAGGGCAGAAAAGGCGAAAACAGGGGAAAAAAGGCGAGCTCGCGGAAGCAGGAGCGAGCGCGGTGATGCAGCTGCCGTTGCCGCGGCGCGGCGGCCATGTTTGCCGCGTGCAACGTGATTATGGTGGCCGCGGACGAGCCACTGGCCCTTCTTCCTGCAAGAAAATTGGATGCACCGAAGAAAGAGAGAGAGAGAGAGAGAGAGAGAGAGAGAGAGAGAGAGAGAGAGAGAGAGAGAGAGAGACTCGCGAATGGAACGTGTGTGCGACCGAGCGCGCGCGCGCGAACCACACTGGCTAGGCTGAGTCCGAAGGCGTGCCGATGCAACCTGCAATCATCGGGGTGGAGCGACCACCTTCGACCCGTATGTGCATCTCCTCGTCAGTGTGTGCTTCTCTCGGCTCCTTCGCCTCGCTCTCTTCCGCCAGGCACCTTCTTTCGCGCTGTCGTCCCTCCTTCTTTTCGAATTTCGTTCGGCGGCCGCGCGCGATCTCCTCGGTTCTTCGTACCGCGAGCCGCGTTCCTTTCCTTTCCTTTTCTTTTTCTCCTCTCTTTTTCTCCAATGGAATGCTTTGATACGAGGGATGCTAGAGGGGGATTGATGATAGGGTTGGGATAGGAAGGTAGCACGCGGATGGGCATTCGGTTTTTCGGACGAGAGATGCTTTCGGGCCGGTTCTCCGTTTTGGGTGGAGCCGAGTATGTTCCTTCCAAGGATACCGAGAAGATTGGTTTCTGGACACTGCGTTTTGGCAGATCATTTGTTTCAGTACGGGAATAAGAAGAGCAGAAGTTACGTGGGTATTTGCCGAGGCTGTGCTTACGTATTCGCCGATCCAAGATGTATCCATTTAAGATTTTAAGCACTCAGGACGTTACACGAGACGACGAAAATTTCTATTGTAATTCTAATGCTCGTAATTTGACGACCGAAAAGCTAAAATCTCTCCCGAGAAAATTTCTCAACGATCCTCTCCGCGAAAATCATCTCGCTGTGAAATAAATAAGGCTCAACAATCCGTGCCAGTATTTGGCCGAAAACCAACAAGCGCTTACAACTCGATCAAACTTCCTCTTGGCCAGCAGAGCGAGGAACGAAATGCAAACGACCGCTGGAAAAGGAACCACCCTCTTCCGTTTGGAACGCGGTTCAACAACCAAGCGGAGCTTATAGCTTCTTATAAAAATGTATGAACGCGTCTCACAATCAGCAGCCTCGTAGCCGAGGCCGTGCTAATTACGTCTGAAGGATTTATCAGCGTTGATCGCGGCGTTTTCAAGCACGCCCACGGATCGGGAAAAATGTGCATCGTGTCGCGGAAGCAGGATCCAGACGCCGTCGTTTTGATTCATTGCCGGCAGCTCGGGGAATTGCCGGTTACACGGCGGCTGTTTCATTTATATTTTCTTTTTCCTTTCTTCCCTTTCGATCCTATCTGCGTCGCCGCGATAACAAATCTCTGCTCACGACGTCCCTGATCGCGGCTCCGACGTTGTACACGAGGATAACGCCGGTGTTTCGCCGATCACGCGAACAACCATCGGCGAAACGCTAACGCAACCGCGAGCGAGGACAGCTGCCCCTGTCGACCGCTACCAGCCGTGTCTGCACGATCGGTTCTGCACGCCTCTGAAATTACTATACCACACCGTGCACCGAGATAAACGTCACGACACCGCGAAACGCCGACCACTCGCTAATAATTCATCGCTGCTCTTTGATCCTTGATACGGCAACGTGTGGGGCAAGTTGCGGCGTGACGCTGGGTCGAAAGGCTTGCACCGAGTGGTTTGTTGGATCGTTTGCTGTACTGGTTTTGCGGGTCGTAGAGACGAAGTGGTTTGAGTGTGGGTGAAGGGTTGAAAATGTTATTGATTATGACGCACGTCGATTATGAAAATGGACACTTGAACAAATTTTTCATAGCCTCGAGCCTTGAAAACTTCGACTTTCTGTTTTCTCGTTTTAATCCCTTGCGCTGGCAACTGGTTCGCGGACCATAACGAGCGACCGAACCGTATACAATAATTCGTCGCTTTTTCTCTTCTTTTGAACTCGTCGGTATGATATCACACTGGATGGAAATTAGTAAGAAGTAATAAATTTATCATTTGTTTTGCCTACGTATATATAATATTCTATATAATACATATAACTAAATATAATAACATATAAAACATATAAATATACATAGTACTCTGATAAATGTTAATATTTGACAGATTCTTTGTTTGTCCTGAGGCTCGTTATATTCAACCAAAAAATAAAAAGAAAACGGAAAAGGTAAAATTTCCAGCGACTATTAATATTCTCCGTGAAACAGGGCAACACCTGCATTGGGTGAACGTTGAAACAAGCCGTGATTTCCAGCAAATAGATTCGTGACGCAAGAAACATTCGCGACACTGGTAGAGTAAGCAAATGACCGAGGCAGGTTAATAGGAAGGTTCGGCCGGTTGGGAAGAAAGCGTGTGGACGGATGACCGATCGCGGCCATTCGTCAGAATTTTTTTCGGTGTGTTCGAGATAGAGGCGCCGGTTAATACACCGCGGATACACTGCTAGAAACACGGCCCGTCCGCAATCCTGGCGATTTGTACGAGTCGTCCTCGAGCTGCTATCTAATTACAGGTACACGCGGCGTATTCTAATCGCAGCTGCGAGCAGGGACGTCGGAACGCGCCGCGATCAATTCCGCCTTCGTTTCTTTCCCTTTTCTTTCCTCCCTTTTCTTTCTTTCTTGAAATCGTTGAATTGTCCAGTAGATTGTACGCGCACCTTGATGCACGGTGTATCATCTTGGATCGTGATCGGGGATTCGAACGCGTTGCGAATTTGTAGGAGATTTGTTCAGTGAATTAAATCAGTAGTCCCCAACTTGGTGGTGCGCGAAAATAATACTGGTAATGGCGAGAAATGCCAGGAAAAAAAGGAGTTAAAATAAATACACAAAAATAAACAAAGTTATAGAGTCTTGATTTGAAATGTCATTAGGTTAATTTGATTATTTAGCTAACCCAAGAAAATTAGAAGAAAAAAGCAAACTTTTTCGTGGGATGGGTGAAAAGTCTAATCAAGGGATACGGGAGAGAAAAGAAGGATGGATTGATAACGACAGTTTGAAGCAAGTGGAGTGACACTTGATTTTCTCGTTCAAGTGAATCGAGACATACGTGATTGGACAATTGAGACCAAGAGATTTATGTAAATTCATATCTTTATGAAAATATAACAATTGAAGAAATCAAACACAAATAGAAATTTGTTAAATATTAATTAAATTGAGAAACGTAACTGTAAAGAATTCGAAAAAAAGTCAATCACACAATAACGAACACAAACTTTAGTTTATATATTTTACGAAAAATTTTCGAGTTAGCCTCGACACATATTGATAGTTTTGGTCCAGAAATGTTGGATATTCTAATTGGCGGTGTTAACGTACGTCGATCAATCGTTGTATCGAGAGCTTAAGGGGTAGTGGAAAACGATTCTAAAGATGAAGGGTGGTCGGTACGCAAAACGGGAGTGGTCTCCAAGGGGATGAAAAGCGCCATCTTCCCATTAGACGCGAGATTGATTTTGCGAGAAGCTCCTTACTGTAGCAGGCGGATCGCCGTTACCGCGCACAGCGCTAATGTGATTAAAATAATCCGACGATAATCAAAATACAAAGGGTCGGCCAATTTCGGACGAGCTTCGTTCCGTAATACCATTAAGACTGCGCCGCGGTATCCATAGAAAAATAAGCCCTTCCCCTTACGAGCGAATAATCGCTCGTACACTCTCTGAACGGTTATTAATTAGCCTTCGTGTTGTTCGGACGTTCTAGACGCGAACACATTTACCTTTTTTTCCTATCCAAAAAGAGTTTGATTGAATTTTTGTTGACTTTAAATGTCTGTCACCTTCGACTAGTTAAAAAATGATCTATTTCTGCAGTTCTTTTATTATTTTCTTGTTGTTCTTAATTCTTTTATAGCACAAGTGAGAATATGAAAAGAACTGCAGAAATAGATCATTTTGTGAGAAATTCTGAGAAACTGTCAAAATACAAATTTCACATCATAAATGCCATAATTAGACTTTTATATACAGCATTTTAATATATCTTTATAACTCAGTGATGACGTAAATGATAATAATAAATATCGGAATAATATAATAGTAATTACATAATGATTTCAATAATCATCTGACGTAAGAAACACTTTTCTACAAAGATTTTCCTTATTAACTATATTCTCAAAAATAGAAATTTGCGTGAAAACTGAAATACAACTTTTTCTGTAAAACGTTACAAACGTACACCTTTTCATGTCTGACATAAGAAATCTCGACAAATCGCGTTTTACTAAAAAAAAAAAAAAAAAAAAAAAATAATGGTGACGCCGACAGACACGTNTCTGCTCCGATGGACCGTGAGCTCGGAATTCTATCCGAGTGTCGTCACGCATGATTTTTTACTAAAAAAAAAAAAAAAAAAAGAAAAAAATAAATAAATTAACAATTGTGGAGAAATAACTGACAGTTTAAAAAATGAAAAGAAC
Organism: Frieseomelitta varia; assembly: GCF_011392965.1. Taxonomy (NCBI): domain Eukaryota; kingdom Metazoa; phylum Arthropoda; class Insecta; order Hymenoptera; family Apidae; genus Frieseomelitta; species Frieseomelitta varia. Next base: position 38,077 of record NW_025110185.1, on the reverse strand, counting down.
ATGTACGAAACAGGTAAGAGGGCAAAGAAACGAAAGCATTTGCAAGTTGTTGAACTGTTCCAAGCACGTTGCATCCAGGTTTCGCTCAGAAAGTTCTTGTCTCGCGACAATCCCCTGTTGTTTCCTCCGTTCCACCAATGGAGGATCGGGAAACTCGTCGTTGGATAAAAAGTTTATTTTAATCTATACAAATTTTAAGTTCTCCGCGGCCTTCCTGACGGCGGTGTCGCGAGGGGAAATAGGATCGGCCGTTCTCCCTCGAACGGTTCCATCCCTCGGCTTCACTCTCCTTCTCGCAAATCTCGCGTCTCTTCTATCTTCGATCCCGTCCCCCGAAACTTTTTCTCTCGACTTTGCGACAACGACGATTCGTCGTACAATTCACCTATCTGTTTTTACTGCCAGCAGCAACATCAAAGTTATGTTTTAATTTTCTTTCATCTTTCATCTTTTTAATTTTAAATTAAAATTATCATTATGATTATATTTGTTTTATTGATCAATTTACGTACGTCTTTGATCGTCTTATAATCTTCAAGCTTGTCGCCTGAATTAGGACGATTTTTCATACAATGTTTCCCCTTGTCTTGTTGATATCAAATGACAATGATATCAAATTTGCTTTGGCTTTACAATTGTAGGAATCCCGGCTTGAGACCACCAATTTGTAGGAATTTTGTTAAAAGATGGTTGTTTGTTTAAAGTTAAATAAAGAAAATTCGTTTAATAATGATTATAAAGTGAAGTTTTACACTATTTTCTTAATTGCTAAACTCGCTAGACTCGCAACTCTCAACTCATTGTCTTCTCTCTGACTGCTCGACACTCACTCTGTTCTCTCTGACAGCTCGAAACTCACCTCTTCCTCATCTACGCAAAAATTCGTCATTCATACACACATCCACACAAACGCATCCATACCCTTAATTAATTAACTGCTAGGCCTGGAGGGCTAGTTATAAACAATCCCAAGTCCTAGGCTTTCTCTACAGTTTGTGGTACACATTTGGGACATCTGCAATTGTTGAGCACTGGAGAAAGTTCTGGGCCCTTTCTCAGAATTTGTCCACACAATTGGTAGAACTTGTCGCTTGAATTGGAATAATTCCTTCATCTGTTTCGTTGCAGTAACACTGTCAAAGCTGCCCTTAACCCATTTGCATCACAACTCTACCTATGCTACTACGTTGAGACATCAGCGGCATTCGACTGACATATAAATGAAGATCGCCGATCGCGGAATATTATGAATGCAATTCTGTTTATTCGAATCCACTGTTTAAAAATTTTCTCCAAATAAATTGGAAGAATCCAATCTTCCAAATTGGAAGAATTTCTCAAACTTTTTAACTCTCACCTAATAAAATATTAATTCCCAAGAGAAGATATCCGAAAAATCTTGAAGTTACATTAACCTTCTTTCCTCTTATCTTCCCACGACTTTGTTACACCAAACGAACATCCACCGTACCGCGATATAATAACTCGTCGTTGCATCATCAAACGATGGAAGATCGAGCAAAGGCCAGCATTCCGACAGTCACGTGGTAATCGTCGCTAATTGGCCAAGTGTTTCCCATCGCGTCGATGAGCGATCGCCGAAGCTGCGTAATCATCGCGCGAACATGCTCTCGCGACGTCCCTCCCGATGCAAATTGCGCGCCACCTTATTACCTGGTGGATTCTCACGTGTCGTCGACGAGAAAGTGATGTCACGATCGATCGATATTCGCGCAATTAGGCGATCGTCCGTCAGCTGACCAGCCTTCTCTTGCCGTGGCTAGCAGAGATCTGACGGAGAACGTATTATTGTCACGTTCCAATGCCGCTGCAGATTGATCGACGATTATTATCTGGTATATTCAAACAAGCTTTTCGAGAAAGCTTAGTCCCGAGATCGTTGTCTGCCTATGTTTTTGTAATTTCGACAGGCTGCGTGCGTCGATCGTTGGAGGAAAACAACTACTCACGGTGTTTGTTAAGTTTCGGTTGTGTGGTTATTTCAGGTGCGGCAGGTGCGATTGCGAATGAATTCGCTGAACGATAGTTGGCGGATATTTTCGATAGAAGTTTCTTGTTACGGTTAGTTAAATCTAACCTAAATCTAATCTAAACTTAGCTTAACTACTTGCGCTGGCAACTGATTGCGGACCATAACGAGTGGCCACTACCGTGTACAATAAATCGTCGCTTTCTTTTTTGAACTCGTCGATATGACATTCCTGGATAGAAATTATTGACAAATGATAAATTTATTATTCATTTTGTCTGAGTTATATTCAAATATAACTCAAAACTCAGAGAATATTGCAATTTTGGGATAAAAGATTCTCGACGTGCGTGGCACGTCATTCCAGCGCAAGAGGTTAAAACCGGAATTAATCTCTATATGTATGCATAATTAAGTATCTAGATTCTCATTTGCAAGTTTTCCTAGGAATTTTTCACGCTCTCGTGGAAAATCTAGCGGGATCCACGTTTCCCGAATACTTTAACATCAGTCCACGTTTTTTTAAAAAAAATGTAATTACTCGTGTAAGGATCGAAGAAGTAGAGAAATAGAACGTGATTTCTCTGTAACAACGTTCGTTGGAAGTCTCTGTCTACAGTCTAGAGCGATACACAGAGAAAGGGAAGTGTATGTCGCAAAACAAGGTCCGCGGTATGCTTCATTAATCGCGTTACGCTGAATTATTGCGTTCGCCGTGATAAATCCTTTCCACGATTTCCCCGGGAAGGAAAAGCGGGACCGCGTTGTCTGTTCTGGCTGCGAGTCTGTCATGTATCGTGATTCATTAATTAATATTATATTTAATCGTTATTACGTTGTCGCGTCGTTCATTATTGAGTGTTAAAATTGTAGCTCCAACTTGAGATCTCGAGATTATTTCGCCTCTGGACAGACGAATTTCGATGCAAATTTTCTTGTCTTCCGATTATACATGTAAGTAATTATTCGTCTTCTCAAACGGAATTTAATTAATACTTGGAAGAAGTCGATGGAAATTGATGTGTCTTCTTCGTGTTTCTTTCTATTTCAATAATAGAAATTCCGAGCCTACCGTACACGTTGCAAACCGAACACGGGTTTACGAGTAATTGAAAAATTACTACAAACCACCGACAGAAGCAGAGCCTGTTATGAAACGTTCTTCATGATCCATTTCACTTGCCATCTTCAATTCAGGCTTCCCTTCTAAACCTAGATCACACTCGATCCAGGCCGCACTTCCACGCGTCGTTTCAACCCCCTGCATCCTCTCTTAAGTCGTATCAGAAAGTAGTAAGCGGCACTTGTTCTTCGAAATTACGGTCCCGATCGTAAGTCTTAAAACGTGACTGGATTTCCAACACGACGAGGAACTTCAGCAGCTTTCGCCGAAAGGAAAGGGGAAGAGGGCGAGAGAGAGACAGAGAAAGAGAAAGCAAAGGAGGAAGGGAAGAAAAAGGGTGGCAGATCGACGCGAGAAGGATGGAAAAGGGTTTCGAGGTTGCAGTTACATAAAACCGAGAGAAATCTTCCCCGGGGAGAGCGCGAAGGGTCGTTTTTGGGTGGCAAGGCACGAAGACACTGTCCGGTGGCTGAACCTCCGTGCTCAGACGGCCGCCATGTGTATAATAATGTTAAAGAATGTTAAATGTGCGAGGGTTTCGGGGGCCGCATACATTAGTTGTTAACAATGCTATAAAGGACACTCGGCCCGTGTCTGGCAGCACCCCCTCACACGCGTCGCCGCTCAGATTTACGAGCGCTCCTTTCCGCGCCCGATTCTTATGTAACGCTCCTCCGCGACACCGAGGGTGCGGCCAGTCGCCAGCATCGCCCATGAATGAAAATATTGTTCGAACCGCCTGTTCTCTCGCAGTTTTCTGTCGAACATTTCCTGTCGAACTCTTTTGGAATTTCTGTCTCTTTGAATTTGCGGTGAAATTGGAAACGTTTCTTCTTTCGAGTTCGAAGGTTGATGGATCTTATTGTTAAAACTTGAAAGCGAGAGTAATTATAGAATTAAGGAGAGACGTTTGGTCTGTGTTTATAGAGTACGTATTCGTACTTACTAAATTTACGTTTTAAGAATGCAACTGAAGAAATTGTGACGAATGTTTAAATAAATTAATACTTAGACACGACGATTACGATTGAAGAAATGGAGATTCGTTTTGTTGTCTGAATATTACAACGAATATTTTATATTTGTGGTGAAACGAACGAAATTTTTATAAATCTTGTGAAAGCGTAAATTTATAATTTTTATAGTGTGCAATTTTTAGAAGTATTAATCACTCTTGAAGAAGCCTATTTCATGTCAGTCTAAAATTAAAACCGAGAAGTGGTACTTATAAACTGAGACTACTTGGAGGAAGTTTCCGAGGCTCGTTACCAGCTGGTCTGACAATGACGGCTGTTTCTACTGTAATATGCAGCTACGCTGCAACGTTTCTGCTCGCTTTATACGTTAAAATAATCAAACTACGGGCACGTAGGAAATAACTTCAAGACTCGTTAAATGCCAAGGAATATTTTAACAACAATCTCTTGTAACAATAATGTTAATAAAACTCGATGATATTTTTCTTCGTGAAAATATTCTGTTCACCCGATGTGAATGATATATTTCATTTCAAAATTTACAAAGTGCATTTAACATGCAAAAACATGAAACACAAAACTCCTGTTCATCAAAATGAAATATTTAAAAGATTAGATCCTGTAAAAACATGAATTTGCACGAGTAAAAGTCCTTGGCTCACTAAGACTAGCTGACTAGTTCACTAAAAGATACAGAGATCGATTCACGGCGATTGAGTATAACTCGTAACGGCGAAAGAGCTGGCAACAAAGAGAGAGAGAGAGAGAGAGAGAGAGAGAGAGAGAAAGGCGCGGTTTCGCGGGAATTTCATTTTCCAAGCTAATTAGCCGCGCCGCGGCCTAGAGTAAATTACGACGCGGGGCGTCGTTCCTTTCGGATTAAATCGAAAAAGTAAAACTCGCATCGAAGTCGGCAGAACGAAAAGACGAACGAAAGAGAAGGAGAGAGTGTTGCATTATCGTAATAGATGTAATTCATCGTGGCTAGCGGCACTTGACCACGCAGCATTTCCTAAGCAACCCCACACGCGCTATAACTTATCACCCTTGTCAACTCGTGCAAGCTGCAACCCTTGTGATAATTGTTTAAACCGACCACTGGCCACCCCTTTCAGCCGAGAGGACCGCGGCCGCTCGCTTCAGGCGTCGCGCGTTCGTGTATAAACTTTATGTACTTAGAGGCGAGCGTGTAGGTACTTAATTACGATTAAATTACTCCCCTTAAAACTCGTAGCGAACTTCGAAGGCAGGCCACCGTGCCTGATAATAAATCGCCGAAAGGAGAATGCTGTTTTCGTGCGTGTTCCGGGAATTCCTCGCGACGAAAAGAAGAACCTTCTTTCTTTCTTTTTTTTTTTTTTTTTTGTTATGGTTGGACAATGAATACTTGTAAAAAAATATATTTCGAGAGTAAAGGCAGTTTTAAAGAAAGTATTCGAGCTGCGTGATTGTGGGTAAATTTGTAATCAATGAGAAAATTATAGAAATTGCAATTTATTATTTAGGTATTTATTATTATTTAGATATACATATTTATTATTAGTATATTTATTATTTAGGTATTTATTATTATTTAGATATACATATTTATTATTAGTATATTTATTATTATCGTATATTTATTATTAGTATATTTATTATTATTTAGATATACATATCACACTTATGTAATGAACGTGTTACACAAATGTTGTACATAATTCTACAAAATTTTAAAATTTAATGACATAGTGGATAGTTGTCTGTTTGTTAGGTTGTTAAATAAATATTAATGCTATTTTGAGTAATAAATATTTTCACAATCTCCGCGATGTGCTTGTACGATATCTTGTAATTTCTGTCCATATATTTTCTCAGATTTGTTTCATATCATACATATAATTGTGATAGTTTCGCGACAATATTAACAATTTAAAACGAATGCAATTTTCAGAATTTTTATAATTAAACTGAATATTTATACAATTGAAGAATATTTATTCAATTTCCAAAGCATGATTTTCGCAAGTCACTCTCTTTCTAGCAAATTTTTTTTTCTGAAAACTAAAAAAACGATAAAAAAAAAGTATCATCCTTGAAACCAGAAAACTGCCGAGTGAAAAATACCGTGGATCAAACGAAGAAAATAATAGAAAGTAGAAGACGAACAAGACCACGAGCTTGAAAGCGGACATGAAACACACGATGAACAGACTTTGGACGGCCTCCAAAAAATATAGCGAGACCAGAACCGGAGCGACAGAGACTGAGAGCTAGAAAGAAAGAAAGAAAGAAAGAAACAGAAAACGAAGGAGAGAACGGAAGAAAGGGAAGAGAAGAAAGAGATGAAAGGAAGGTTAGTGCTCTCGTAGCGAGAGAAACGAGACAGGCTGGAACACTCGAACGAGGCCAGAGCAGGAAACCTCGGAGGAGCGAGAGCGCGATAGCGAGCAAATAATAGGGAAATGATTTGCTCCTTGTTAGATAAAGGACATTGCGAAGGGGACTCGCGAAAAGAAATATTGCCCCGAATGAAAGGAAGTGGGCGAACGTAGAGGATGGAACCTCAGCGCTTGTCGGCCCCCGGGGGAGGAAGCGGATCCCCTTTCCTTGTAACCGCTCTTCTCCTTCGGCTAGGTCGTGCCAGGTCATCCGTGTACGCGTATTCTGCTCGATTAGCAGTTAAATAGCGCCCTGTGTTTCTCTCACCGATGGCTTTTGTAGATGGATCTTTCATCCAGGTTCATCGTGCTAGATTGTTGCACGTGAAATCGATCTCACAAGCGTGTAGATTTATTTCATATTTAGCGACGAAGATTGTCGCTCAATAATATTTAAAGTTGTTGAGCGCAACATGACTAGTGTTTATTGCAAAGAGATAATATACTAAAATCTCTAATTAAATTTAAAGAAAAAGGAGAACCTACATTACATAAACATAAAATAAATTATATTATTATTGATGAAGGTATAAAATTAATTATTCCTTTATTAATAAAAATTGATCGTCTATTAGTTTGATTATAAATTAAATTAATTAAATAAAATAATCCAGAGAGGTGTATAATGTATTAAAACTTGAATTTTAATATATTATAAATATTATATATTATATATATAAATAATTTGATATTCTTCACGAAACTTGAGACCTCCAATGAAATGAAAGTTTTCGAAAGGAACATTAATAAAAGAGACAACTTGCCATTCACGTGAGAAATGGAACGAAGAATTATTAAAAATGATCTGTCGGTCAGTTTCAGTTCAGTCTTTGAACGATTTTGGACGACACACTGATAAATATGAAAGTTTTTTGAAAATTATTGATTATGCGAGCAGAAATTGTTGAATTGAATAATAGTCTTGGGAAAATGGATACAAAGTATGTATTAAAAAATATGTTGAGTTTTTAAGTGATTGAATTGACTTGAAGTGATCGATCGATGATAAATTAACAAGTTATATGGTGATTTAGTAGATGATAAATGGGCAAATTTAATGACAATTTTCTGAGAAGATTCGGCGTGTAATATTCTTAAAGGACTGGTGGTTAAAGTGGAAATTGTTACATCATGGGTGTTAGTCAGGAAAACACGATGGAAGTTCGATTTTTCGTCCAGTCACGTTTCATCACTCCGATGCCGTGTCTCGTCTTTCGCTGCTTATTCCAATTCATTATTTTAACATCGATCCGATGATATCGCAGCATCGCTAGCTACAATCAATAATAGACTGTTCGCGTAATTACGCGAACGTTTAACATTCGTTGCTTCGAGAAAATTTTTAGAAAGCTTCTTCAATTAAAGTTTCCCGGGGAGTTTTAATTTCTCCGTAACAGCGGAGCCCTCGAATCGATACAACTTTTAATTAATTCTTACCGACAATCTTTCCTAACAATAAAATTCCACGGAATATCAACTGTTCCCAAACGTTGGATATTTTAAAAATACACTCCTGCATTGTACTCTGGAAAATTTATTTTTCTGACAAATTCACTATTTTAAGAACTTTAATGTATAGAATACATCCTTATCAAAATTCTAATATGTTTTTACGTTCTTTCTCATGTGTGCGTAAAGTAGAAAAATTTTTCTTATTTCAGTTCTTCGCAATAAATTAAATATTCTTAAAAATTTCCCCAAAAACATCTTGGCGATATTCTGTGATTCTTCCTCTTTATTCTCAAATTTTTCAAACTTGCAATATCTCCTTAAAATACTAAAATATAAATATCTTTCCTAGAAATATGATCTTCAATTTTTACAAAGCAAAGAACAATAATTCTTTACAAAAATATCATACAAAAATTTACGAAACTCTCATTTTCCAAACTTACAACCGAACAATGACTTCGACTAAAGGTTTCCCCAAAAATTTCGTTTATCCTCGAATTTCCAATATTTTCTCGCGAGCAAAGAATTCCCCCTCCCCCTCCCAAAAAATACTTTTCTCCCCGAATTCACAAAACTCGCGATTAAACCACGACCCAGGTGGTGTTTCTTAAAATCGGCAGACCTGATCGGTCAGATCTGAATGCGAAATCTTTTCGGCCAGCTTCGCGCGGAAAACAACCGGCGAAATTCGCGTAGAATTCAACAAACAAAAGAAAAGAAAAAAAAAAAAAAGAAAAAAACATGGAATCGAGGTGAAGGATGGAGGTGGTGAGATTCCAGGAACGAATCGGCCGGCCTTTCTCCGCTCGGCCGAGCGAAGGGTTGACTCGTGGTATGGCGAGCGAGCAGCGTAGGTGGAGGTCGAGGATAGGGTATGCATGGCGGCGGAGAGTCCGGTAGCGATCATCAATCAGAAAGGCAGTCAGCCGTCCGTCGGTTGGTCGGCTGGTCAGCCACGTCCAACGCGTACGGAGTTTCGCGCGAGGAACGCATTTACCTACGAATCCGCGAGTCATGCTTCGACTACCGGTGCCCCCTGACAATCGATCCGTGCCGCCAACCTGCGCTACACCGCTTCTTCTTTTCCTATATACGTGTCGGTGAACAAAGAGGGGGATGCAGATCGGTTAGGGGAAGTTCGAGGTTCCGAAGGTTTTACGCTGTTTGAGGGTTGGATTTTGTGTATTGGTGTATAGGTGCGATCGTATGTTTCGTCGTATCGTGTCGTTCAGCTTATTTGAGTTTCCAGTTTGTCTAGAGGATTGTGGTTGCGGTGCGGGATTCGATTCCACTTGTTTGTATTGATCATCATGTAGATCACGTCGAATTAAGATCGTCGGATCGGAACGACTAACGTTTTCAAATGAGATTATGTTACTTGTAGTAGATGTATAAAATGTATAAAAGCGAGACGTATAGAATGTATTTAGTAATATGAATAGATTATGATATTGAATGTTGGAGGAGCTGTGTCATGATTCTAAATTCCTTTGATAAATTTATTTATAATTAGAAATCAAAACCTGCACTCTCTATAAAGAAATAAGTAATTTTTATCTGCACCGTGGTCACAGCTTGCTCTTTCAAAATGTCACGAAATCAAGCGTCCTGAATCTGTCACGTTATTTTTCCAAAAAAAAACACCATCTCAAATCACAAAAGGAATAACCTTTCTCTACACCGTCGCTACCTTTCAAACCTTCCCTTCACCAATCATCGTGTCAAATGTAGGGATCGCTCCGAAGGTGATCGCGCCTCGATAATTAAATTAAATGCGAATCCTCCGTGGTCCCCTTGTTTTACACTCACGCTGGATGGTTCATGTCGCGTGACTTTTTATCGGTGGCCTGACATTTTCCAAACAGAATGGCTTTGGTATTCTGGACACGACCCGTCGCGACAAGCCGAGCCAGCCGCTGGGAGATCTTTCAACGCGACCGTCGGCTAATTACCCCGGACAATCCCCCTCTCCTATGCCACTGTCACCCTTCACGGTGGTCACGGTGCACGTCTCCGTTTCTCCCACCCTCCCGGAGGCGGCGGCGCGGTTTCCGCGAAAGAAAGGACGCGTAAGAAGGGAGCGCGCGGCTAATGTCCCCTTAAAAGTAAAGTGCTTATAGTCCGCGATTGTAACACCGCTCCGACGGAATCGCTGCTAAGTTGATTTTAAAGCCACCTCGATTCCTCGCCACGCTCGATTCTTCCCATTGTACGGGAATCCTTTCAGCGGAATCGGGAATTGTCTCGGCCTTTATCTCCCCCCCCCCTGTTGTCGTTTGTATTTGTATCTCGAGGTGTGTGGAGAAGTTAAAGGCAGCTATTCATAATCTTTCTTCCAAGAGTTTCTACAGAGTTTTGTTTTTTTTTTAATTTTTTTTTTGTTGGTAGTTCCTCTCGACGGTTGATATTTCTGAGAAATTGATGACGGGCAGCCAGCTTGGATTTTTATAGTTATTATCCAGAGCACGATAGTCCAGCGTGAAATATTGATTTACAAAGCACTAGTTTTCTTAAACCAACGAACCGTTCTTCCGCTACGTCTAAATTCGAAACTAGCGCGAATTCAAGCAGCAAAGTGACAAGCAGCTCGCGTCATTGGAGCTCTGCCAGTTTTCTCGAAGCTTCGTCAATCTCGACGAGGAAGTAACGAACGCGGGGGAATATCTCGTAAACAAGCTACAACCCCACTGTCGAGAGTCCGGAGCATCTCGAAAATGCGCGAAGATGTAACGTTAAGCGTCGCTGTTTACAAAGACGATTCCTCCTCTTGGACACGAACCAATAACAATGTTACGCTGCGCGCAATAGGTCGGTCGGGTACCAACGCTCAAAGCAGGATAATCACGAGAGGAACTAGCGTGTCGCCGCGGTATCGAGCAAAACCTGTTGCCCGCGAGCGGGCCTCACAACGCGATAAAAAAAAGTTGCCGACACTTCGCGGTAGCGTTAGACACCGCGTTTGCTTCTTCGACGCGAACAGTTTAGCTTCATAATGCAAAGTCGCCAGTCATTCGCCGATCAAAGTGTTAAGCCCCTTCTCTGGCCGCCTCCGCTCGACAGCGCCGCTTTCAAAGGACCCCGGCCTCCTCTGATGATGGCCGTTTGATTCCGTCGTTGGTGCAGGACGTTGACACCGTGGAAACAACGAGCGAGAGTGGACAAGAGGCCTGCGAGCGATAGCGGCCACTTCTTTTGTCGGCATTGAATGGAGTATGCGAGAGATGGACAGGAAGTCGAAACAGAAGACGATGACGATGATTTTTGTGAACGTGAAACGCCGAAGGTGTTTGGAAGACAAATTTTTGAGTCTGAGATAGACATACGAAAGTGTTCGAACACTTGCCATGGAAGGAATTTTATGTATATTCCACTGTCTTATAAATCGATCTTGATTCTTCACTCGATTCTCTTCGTTCACATGAACTCGTCGTTTTGGCACCGGACACTTTAAATTTCGCCTCGTCGATCGAGAACATTTGCTTTCGCGTCAGAATATTACTGCAAGCTGGATAAAATCGAAAATTATGCGAGCGAATTGTATTAATGTTGTATTAATGCAATAATCGTTCTGCGCAAAATGAGCAAGTGTTTGATGGCTTATACAGGGAAACAATTTTGTCAGTGTCTAGCAAAATATAGGTTTGTGTTTATAAAATAAAATAAAATAATATTTATTTTAATATTTAATAATATTTATTCAACAACGCACTTTCTTTTGTTAAAAACCAGACAATGTTAATTATACAAACTATACTCAAAAATAAAGTTACGAAATTGTATTTTCAACATGTGCAGACAGAATAGGAGGAATACTAGTATTACATCATTAGGACACTGAATTAAATGAAAAGTACTTTTTACTTTTACGTGTACTTATATACGTAATTATATAAGTACTTATATACGTGTTATACTATTTTGTAAAATGTGTTATAAAATATTGTAAAATAATGTATATTATATTATATTGTAAATTGTATTTGTTACAATATTATATGTATAATATTATATGTATATGTTATATTATGTTGTATTAGTTTACAATATTATATGTGTTACAAAATATTGTAAAATAATGTATATTATATTATATTGTAAATTGTATTTGCTACAATATTATATGTATATGTTATGTTATGTTGTATTAGTTTACAATATTATATGTGTTATAAAATATTGTAAAATAATGTATATTGTATTATATTGTATTGTGTTATATAGTAAAACGTAAGTTCTCCTCTCCTCCCCTAAAAACACCAGAACTTTGCTACTTTGATGATCACCAAACACTAAAGATACAGCGGACATCTTTCGTAATCATTCTCAATCTGAAAGACAATACCGGTCTAGTGTTGAACAAACGAACTAACCGAGTTCGAGGAATCGTGTTCTCCGCGAGGAGATCACGGCTTTTTTTCCACGCGAACATCGGCGGCGATATCAGCCCTAGTCTTTTTGTCATCGCAGCGCGAGGAATCGTCTTCTCTGCTCCCCGCGTTTCTTCGCGAGTCTCGTTTTATATTAAAAATGAACTGTCGCTTCCAACGACCAACGCGGACGGGCATCCGACTGTAGCGTGGCGCTTTTATTTGATAAATCGCGCCACGACCTTCTCCGTCGGTCATCTGAATTTCTAATGCATTATTTTCCCCTGGTAGCTACCGGCTACGTCGAATCGCGCTCGGGGGAGACCGACCAGAGGGTGCAACTCTCGACGATCCACGCACTCGCTGCTCTCTCTCTCTCTCTCTCTCTCTCTCTCTCTCTCTTTCTCTCTCTTTCTCCTCCTCTTTTTCTCCGACCTCCCTCGTCAGTTCGACGGGGGATGATTTCGAAATCGATACCCGCAAGGTTTTAATCGTCGTTACTCCATTATTTATTGCGGGAAAGTTGGCTTTGTGTTTTCGTAACGAAGATTGCAACGAGATTGAAAAGTTAGAATGGGAGAAAATGCCTTGAAATTTTTATATTTATTTGAGAATGTAGAGAAGATCGTCCACTTTATGATCATTCTACTGTTTGTTACGAAAAGATCGGCAGCGGTTGTATAACACAGAAAGATACGAGTTGGAAAATTCGAAGGAAATGACGTTTTCGGTCGTTTTAAAATTTCTTTCAACAGGAAAAATAATGTAAATTGAGAAAAATGTCACACACAATTCGGATGTTTAATCGTTCTATAAGTATCTGCGATACTTTCACAATTTATTACGCGATGGTTAACAAAACTGCAAGTTGAAGGATATATTTTGTTTTGTCTAGAAGCAAATATTTTCTTTGGAAATTAATTGGAATAGATCCAAGATCGTCTTTAAATTCCCTACGTCTTTCCTCCGAAGCAAAGGCGGGATACACGAGAAATGATTAATTGGAAAAAATTGCAAGTAGAAGCAGAAATAGGAATATAATAAAAAATGCAATATGGCTGACGGCTGGGAAGAAAAATAGGAAACGCTGCACTAAAAATACGTGGGAAAAAAAAAGAACACAATAGCACGAACATAGCAGAACGTGACCGTAAAGGTAAAATCATAAAAGAAAAATATCAGGATAAAATGAAACCAACAATTAGACTCCACGAAGGGCAATTACTGTTTCTTGAACATGTAACGATCAACTCCCTCAGCGCTCCGGTTCATAAACTATCGAAGCAGTTATAGAGAGACTAACTTGAACGCCAATTAAATATTAGAGCGGAAAAATCATCGAGCTCGTGGTAATTAAGTCGACTGATAGTAAGTTGCTAAGTAAACAATTATTAATTTGTTTCTATTGTCGCACGGGACCGAGGCGAGTTTCACGCGCGTCGTTCATGCTCATCCATCATAGTTCTCGTTCCCTTTGCTTCGTCTCCTCGGCGTTTCTCCCACTTTTTCGCCGCAGCTTTTCCGTGCTACTTCGTAGCGAAACCTGCCAACGGTTAAACGGTTTATAAACAGTCCCGGTCCGGCGATTTATTAGCCGAAGGTTGCTAGAAACCAACCCCAAAAATGTGCTCGCGTGCCCTCTTTCTCTTCATTTTTATGTAAGAATCGTAGAGTGCAATATCTAATAATTACGTAACACACTACACATAATAATTAGATAGAAAATTCACAAACTTTTAAGGAATACTACTTTATAAAAATTATTAAAAGGTCTGACAGAATTATCTTTTAATTTGACACTTTTGAATAATAAAAATTCTATTAACCCGAATATTCATTAGTTATAGTAATTAGTCAATTCAGTTATTATTATTAGACTGCGATATTAGTTTTTAAAATTATTGTACCAACATTCCGTTACAATTGACGATTTCAGATAGGTGCACGAAAAACTACGCAACTTCCCATCGCAGCGAAATCATGATTCACACCGCTCGTGGTGAAAGTGCAAATACTATAGTAGCGTGTAATTAAAAGAGAAATACAGGGAGCCATTGAGTTGGCCCTCAAATCTGTCTTGAACCCTCAATTACCTTCGAAAGTTTTTTGTTTTTTAATTTGAAAGAGAGAAAAGACTGGAAAAGTTTTCGTTTTTACGACTTCTTCAATCATGGATGACGATTTTTCAAGTTTTAACAAAAATACGAAAATTACTCCGAAATTATCCCCAAACTTTTCACAAATATTTCCACGCAACAATCGACACAGATACCACGAAATTTCACTCTATCAAATTACAAATTTCAAGCAATACTGCAAGACCTCCAACAACCATCCACCAGTTTATACGAACGACGACCGACGCTCCTTTTGTAAAACCATTCGCGCACCAGTGTATCCGCGTAGCTATTATTTACATCTCACTAGAACCGAACCCTTCTGATCAGATTTCCGCCGGCACTTTCCCGCGATTCATCAATCTTCGACAGGGCTTGTCGAAACATTTTTATCGAACAGCGCTCAGTTCGAAATATCGAAATCGAACACGCGCGATGAAACGAAGGAACACGAAACGGGACTCGACACACGCGAATCGTATTCTACAGCGGCGTCGGTAAGGGTAAACGAAACGATTCGCGTGACAAATGCCAAGGGACTTCAACCATCGGCTGACGAGACACTCGATAACATTTTTACAGAATTTTCAATTTTAATTTCCTGAATTTAAAGACGAAAACGTATAGCGAACAGGGGTTTAGAGGTAAAAAGACAAAAGATAGATTTAACCACTTGCGCTGGTAACTGACTGCGGACCATAACGAGTGACCGAATCGTATACAACAATTTCGTCGCTTTCTTCTTGAACTCGTCGGTTAGAAATGATTGAGAAGTAATAAGTTTATTATTTGTTTTGCCTGGGTACTTAAATATACTTAGTATATTACTATATCATACTAAGTATATTTATCAGTATACTAGTATAGTAAGTATGATATAGTAATATACTTAGTATGATATACTAAGTATATTTATCAGTATAAAAGTATGTCATACTAAGTATATTTATCAGTATAAAAGTATAGTAAGTATATTTATACAAGTGTACTAAGTATACTTATTATATACTTAATAATAATACTTAAATATAAATTGTTTTGCTCTACAAATCTTAAATATAGTTGAAACTGAGGAAATATTGCAATTTTGGGACAAAAAATTCTCGATGTGAGTGGCACGTCATTCCAGCGCAAGAGGTTAAGTCGAAATGTAGCTGATAAAGCAATTAGAACAAACAGAGAGAGAGAGAGAGAGAGAGAGAGAGAGAGAGAGAAAGAGACAATTGATTAACTCTATCCTGACCTTATTAATCTAATCAGCTGCACCGCGACCTACACCGACTCGCTATGCTTATATCCCAAGTGTTACAATATTTGGAGATTGTAAATACGCTTCTGTTTCAATCGCTCGTTTATTTCTACTGACTCAACTTGTTGGACGGATTTATAGTTGCTTCGATCATAGTGAACGCAGCGCGAGACGACGGAAGCCGGAGACGAGGAGGGTGAAACGGAATCGGGAAGGAAAGAGGGCTGCCGCGTGGGCGCCCCACGCTTTTATAGCGGCCCATTTGGCGCAACAACGAGCGTGGAAAGTTCTTTTAGTGTCGGTCCACAGATTCCCCCGCGCCGAAATATGCGCACGATTATGGGGTTCCGGATTATCAATTTGTTATACCGTGTTTATTATTCAAGCACCGGTTCCACGCAGATGTGCAGTTCCGTGTTATAAACGCAGAAAGCCGCGATGCCGATTCCCAGTTTTTACGGACGCTTGCCAAGTGTTGGAACAGTAGTAACTGTTGTCGTAAATTTGTTAAGGATGTGTCTCCCCTCCTCCTTGTAGAATGTCTGCTGTTTATTTATTTATCGGCGTTAGCCCGTTCTTTTATAACGATTTATTCAAAAACGAGAACTCTTTATAAGAAATGCAGTGACAACGTGTATGTGTGTGTATGAAAATAAACTATTAAATTAAATGTCCTGACGTTACTGTGATACGTGTCTTGTTATGGTTTCTCCTGTTGGTAAAGGGTGCAATAGAAATGTACATTTATGTATCAAGAATATGTTTCTCTGCACGTATGTACTGTCGGTTCATTTCAATACGTATACGTATATGTATTAAAAGAAATTAAATCTAAGTGAATAGAGATAATAGATAAGTACAAGATGGGAGAAAGAAACAATTTCGAAATTGAGTCAAATTTTCCTGGTTTCCGTGTAATTTTATTGGTAGATTTCAGATTTTGTTTATTTGTATTTCTTTTTCTTTTTCTTTACCGAATTAATTTAGGAAAGAAGGAACTTAAATGGGTATCTTTGGCAACACGACTGTTTCAAAATTCTCCCCTCTGACAGCAGTCGCCGAAACTTTTCGATTCTACTTTGTACAACATTGCGGAGCAGCTGATAAGAAAGGCTCACGCTGGATTTACGTCAGAGAATTGAACTATCATTCGATTTTATGACCGTACGAGCTTCCCTGGCCTTCTGTTTTCCACGATTCAGCCACCCACGATCTTTCGAATTTTAGAAAAATCCAGAGGACGTCCCCTTTCTTTCTTCGAGTATTACTCGTAAACAAGGATTTTTTTTTTCATAAATCTGTCGAATTAAATTAAATTGAGTCCAAAGTCAGCTGTCTGTTAAAAATTCTGTGTTCAACAACACTCGAAGAAATTTCATGTTCCATTCCACCAAACGTTTGGTTTATCCCCCGGGTTAAATACGTTCCCGGTGATGCCATAGTCTTAAGAGCACCCCTCTGCTTCTCTTTCGCTTTCCTCTTTTCTCTCTTTCGTCGAGCAAACGTAGCGGCTTCTAAGGAGCTCGCTGGCTGGGATTTCCTAGGAGAGTTATCTCTAATTCGCCGCGGATTTACTTTCCAATGAATCTTTAAATTAGATGCCCCCTTTCTCTTCCAACCGCGATTTCCTCTCCTCGAGACTCCTAATCGTTCAATCACCTTTATCACGGAATCGACTGGAAACTTCGACTGCCTCCTTTCTTTCGACAATCCCCGTCCCCTCCGATTTTTTTTTTCTTTTTTTTTTATTTCGATGTTGACTTGCGTGTCACCGCAGAATCTACTTTCCAAGCATCCTTCGTTTTATTCGATTTTAAATTTAAAAACAAAATTTCCTTCTCCGTCGTGTGTTAGATTTAAACTTTGAATGTCTGCAATTCTAATGGTGTCAAACAGGTATAGGTTTTCCCTTTTAATTTTTATTGAAATTTGAAAGAGACTCGATATAAGTAAGATTGAAGATCTTTCTGTCTCACATGTAAAATTTAGCGTAGCGGTGTAAAACATCCTTTTATTCTTTTAGTCACAAATTTAAGAGACTCGGAATGTGCAAAATTTAATCACTGGTATTTAATCACTTTCAAATATTCTTCACGCGTTCTCAAATTTCCGTATGCGACTGATTGCAGCGATTCCAAATATCGCGCTACTTGATCTTACATTTTCAAAGATATAGAGAAAATTTAGACGTTAGAACTGTTTTAACGAATTCCGAAAAAAAATCCTTTTGATTAAAAATTCAAAAAAAAAAAAAAAAAAAGAAAAAAAAAGAAATCTCGCTTCGTAGCACCACTATCTGCCACTCACAGCCCGGAACCGAATATTCCAGACACCTCCGAGTCTTCATCCGAAAATTTCAATTAGCAGCCTCCCGCTGTCTGGAGCGTTCCTCGAGCACGTCCTTTTCTCAAGACAACCCTCGTTTCCTCCCGTCATCCGTCCCGTCCCGTCCCGTTCCCGCGTGTGTCACCGTACTCGCATTAAATTCCAATCTGTAACATCGACGCGCGTTTGTTTCCACGCTTCGGGTTTCTCGAAGAAAATAGGAAGGGTGGACGACTCGTCTGATTAGACAGACGAGTTATTCGCCCAAGGGGGGAGGGGCTGCGCAGAGAGACGAGCGGGGAGAGAGGAGAGAGAGAGAGAGAGAGAGAGAGAGAGAGCCGATGATGGTTTGCTCCGGTAATTCTTGCCGGATCCGTGGCTGGCAAAAAACCACGCCACGGATCCAACGGTGTTTTTCACGATGGCTTGTTCGAGGCGTCTCATCAGTCACGTCGCCACGGCTAGCAAAGCGGAGGCGCCAGCCCAGAAGACTCTCTCCTTCGAAACGCCGATGTGTCAATTAATCCCTGCATCCCCCGGGATATCACTAGGCTAGAAGCTGGATTATCATTATCCTCCTTGCTATCTCCTTGCCAGGATGTTCCGCCGTGCTACGAGACACCAGCCGTATCTTCATCCTTGGCGACGATGCTGATGGTGTCTACGTGGCACGAGGACACCGCCGCTTACGTCGTCATCCCTTTGCTAATTAATATCGCCGCGATACTTGCGGTGTTCGCGCGATTGTTCCCCGGCTTATTTGAGGATCGGCCGGTAGTTTCGAACAATCTCTTCTGGCCGGAGTTTGACAGGGAGCCGAAGAGGCGCGTCGTCGAGGAGGATTTCTGCTGAAATTCAACTAAGGGATGGAGTTTGACGAACGTGTACGTTTGGTTAGCATCTAAGAATTCAATATTGTCTATATTGTAGATAATAAGTTTGTAAATATATCATCTTGTATTTTTTAAAAATACTACTTTTTATTGCAAGTAAGTGTAATTATACATTTAATTATTATCAAATATCAACATTGATGATCGATCAAATTTACGATATTTCGGTTGTTTCGTATCGAAGAATTTAATATTGTCTATATTGTAGATAATAAGTATGTAAATATATCATCTTGTATTTATAAAAATACTACTTTATTGCATGTAGGTGTAATTATACATTTAATTATTATTAAATATCAACATTGATGATTGATTAAAAAAATTTACGATATTTCATCTTGTATTTATAAAAATACTACTTTATTGTAAATAAGTGTAATTATATATTTAATTATTATTAAATATCAACATTGATCGATTAAATTTACGATATTTTGGTTGTTTCGTAGAATCGAAGAATTTAATATTATCTATAATGTGGGTAATAAATTTGTAAATGTAAGTGAAGACGATTAATAGACAGTCGAATGAAGTTTTCTGCGAATTTTTGGTAATATTCGGAGGCTCGCGAAATTCTATATTCAAAGATATACAATACACGTGATATATTTGGAAAAATTTTTCTGAACAAAGTCAAACTTTGATTTTAATTTGGACGTTTTTTAATGCTCACTCCTCTACAATTTCTTATTTTTACATTATCTTCAAGTTTCCCAGAAACGCGTGAAAATCCAGTTGCTTCTTCGAGCAAGACGCGAGACGATTCGAGGCGAAAATTCTTCTGTGGACAAAATTAATAACGAATGCAGCTCGAAGAAATCCGGAACCATTCTTTAGTTTGGTTTTCCAGATTGTTCGGAGCCAGTATACTGGATCACACTTTGTTGTATCTTCGCACAATCTTCTCTTAATTATGAAGTTTGCTACTGTGAAGTACAATGATAATATAGTACCCGCTAACGAGAGAAAGTCTCCCGGAAAAAAAACGGGAAAGTGAACGGTAGAATGAATCTCGCCGAAAGCGTTAAACGGCGGACATTTCTCGTAACAAAAATAGCATCCTCTCCGATCTCGTTGTTTGTCAGTAGCGTTTTCTGTCAGTAAAATTCTAAAATTTCCAACAAACGATAGGGTAGAGTTGATTTTCGTAATAACGTAATATCTTCATATGGACGTAACTGAAGAAATGAAATCTAAATACTCAATGTTTTCTATATTTTTGCCTATTGTAATTTTACGTTTTGAAGCTTCCTATAGGAAAATATATAAAAAACCGCAGTCTAATCACGTCAATCAGAATAATTCTACACTTTTCAGTATTTTCTTCATACTGCAAATATTTTTCACAGTCTGTCTAGACCTCGCAAACGGACAGAAATTCACAGTCTCCTCGTAATTGTCTTCGTCTGTGTGTTTCACGCACTGTGCGTCTTAAAATTGCCACGATGGAAGGTCGGATGATCGGGAAGGGTTGTCGTCCAGCGTCCAACGATAAGAGAGGGTTCGAGAGGCGAAACACGGGCAAGGGGTAGGCAAACAGGCAGAGAGAAAGGGAGAAGCGATAGATAGAGACGACGAAGAGAGGATCGGTGGCAGAGAGCAGGCCACGTGAGTTATGGCCGTCCCGACGCTCTCTCCCGTTGGCCCTGCGCTCAATTTACAGATGATTCCGCGTGTTACCGCCTGGCCAACGGCTGGTTAACCTTCCTGCCGAACACTTAATCTTCCGACGTGTCCCGCGACCGGATCGGCCCGCGACTTTCCACGGATAACCGAGGCCGACGACAGTGCCAACCGCCTTCCGGATAAATGGGAACAGTACGCGATGCCCGTTTTGGCCCGGTTTCGCCCATAAACCACTGGCCGCCCCTTTGATCGTGGCGGCGGCGCGCGACCTTGCGTCCAACGACCGCGCCACGGTCCTCCACCGTAGATTTATTGGTGCTCGATGGGACGACAATAGCCAACAAGTTGCTGGAAAATGGATCGCGATCCCGCTGCCTTCTGTTTATATACCAGTCAATGCGTCAAGCGGACGAAATTTCGAAATTTCCTCTCGTTCAGAGGACTTTTCCATTCTTTCTTTCAATCGATCGAGGATGTTTCTTTACGATTTGAATGTTGTTGAGTTCTGTTCAATTTGCCATGCTTTGCCGTGGAATTTCAAAAATCGAATTGACGAAGTGAAAAGTGACGTCTAACAAACATATCATACTGTTTGATGAAATATATACTTGTTTATTTAGATTGTAAGACTTTCCCGATGACTGTCCTGTGCTTGCAAGTTTTCACGGACCGAAGTTGCTGTTTCTTTCACTTCAATTTTGCAGTTCGTAGAAATTGTTTTACATATTGATTACAAATTTGAAAAGATTGACGCATGTATCTGTACCATTATGACAGGTCATCGTTTAAGATGATTGTAAATATGAGAGTGTTTGTGAACGAGGAAACTCTGTAGTAGAAAAATCACGACAATAATCGCCTGCATTTCGCAATTTCATTAATTAACTAAAATGACACGACGACGAGTCAATTACACCGCTATCGAAGCTCGCGTTCGTAACGCGATCCTTCGGTATTACACCACTTCCGGTTGCACAATTGGAAGAAGAACGCCCCGTAACGACGCAGGAAATTGCGTTAACGCACACCACCTCGATGACAATTTCTCTCCGTTGTTAAATCCTTGGAGCGAAGATCTCGCTCAGCCGCCAACCAATCAGAGAACAAACGAGAATAGGCTACCGACTTTGGGAAAAATTCAACAACCGTGACCATGGCACCGCGTGTCATCATCTTTCCAACCATCCACAAATGTTGAGCACAACCTAACGAAAATACTAATCGACGTTGACCGAGAGGTTCTCTGCCACAAACCAGAACGAATTTCAGAAAAACAGCCAGTCGAAGACGTGGGATTCTTCTTTCAATTTTGGATTCCCCGCAGGGTGGACTGTTCTCGTGTCCTCGTACATACGTCGGAAGACAACAATTCGTTCTCATTGAAAGGGTTTTCAAGGGCCCGCATGTGTTGGCCATCGGTGTATCGATTGTTCGCGCGGCGAACTCACGTTCCGCCGGACGATGCATCATAATTTGTCGGCGAATGTTTACGAATGCTTGGGAAACGCGCGGTTTTCGCACGTGACGAGGTCCAGATGCCATCTTGTCGAGGAAAAGGTGCGGCTGCTGGCTATCATTAGCCGTCGGACAACGGGCACCTCGTGGCAAGCCACAACGTGGTGTCGCCGGACAGACGATCTACGTGCACACGATCCACGTAGAAACGCGCGCATACACGGAACCGTGGCGTTAATTGACTCGGAGTACGCGGTAGCTTCATCACCATTTAGCCAATGAATCCTCGAACGAATCATTTCCGTGATTTGGCTTTGTGATTGTGACTTTTCTGGCTGTTGGCAAAACCTAGTTTATATCGGGCGACTTTTAGTTGAACGAACGAGTTGATCTTTCACACTGTGGTTCACTGCCACGCATTTAATTTACCCGAGATATTTATAATTTTGATTCGGTTTTGCGATTGTGGCTTTTCTGACTGTTGGCAAAACCTAGTTTATATCAAGTGATTTTTAGTTGAACGAACGAGCTGGTCGATCTTTCACACTGTGGTTCACTGCCACGCATTTAATTTACCGATTTATAATTTATTTATTTTGATATATTTCTAATTTTGATGTTTATAATTTTCTGGCTGTTGGCAAAGCTTAGCTTATATTGGACGGGTTTTAATCGAACGAGTTAATTGATCAATTTTTCATTGTGGTTCACTGCCACGCATTTAATTTACCCGAGATATTTATAATTTNNNNTTTCTGACTGTTGGCAAAACCTAGTTTATATCAAGTGATTTTTAGTTGAACGAGTTGATCAATCTTTCACACTGTGGTTCACTGCCACGCATTTAATTTACCGATTTATAATTTATTTATTTTCATATATTTCTAATTTTGATGTTTATAATTTTCTGGCTGTTGGCAAAGCCTAGCTTATATTGGACGGGTTTTAATCGAACGAGTTAATTGATCAATTTTTCATTGTGGTTCACTGCCACGCATTTAATTTACCCGAGATATTTATAATTTATAATTTCTGACTGTTGGCAAAACCTAGTTTATATCAAGTGATTTTTAGTTGAACGAGTTGATCAATCTTTCACACTGTGGTTCACTGCCACGCATTTAATTTACCGATTTATAATTTATTTATTTTCATATATTTCTAATTTTGATGTTTATAATTTTCTGGCTGTTGGCAAAGCCTAGCTTATATTGGACGGGTTTTAATCGAACGAGTTAATTGATCAATTTTTCATTGTGGTTCACTGCCACGCATTTAATTTACCCGAGATATTTATAATTTTGATTTGGTTTTGCGATTGTGGCTTTTCTGACTGTTGGCAAAACCTAGTTTATATCAAGTGATTTTTAGTTGAACGAACGAGTTGATCGAACTTTCACACTGTGGTTCACTGCCACGCATTTAATTTACCGATTTATAATTTATTTATTTTGATATATTTCTAATTTTGATGTTTATAATTTTCTGGCTGTTGGCAAAGCCTAGATTATATTGGACGAGTTTTAATCGAACGAGCTAATTGATCAATCCTTCACTGTGGTTCATTGCCACGAATTTAATTTACCCGAGATATTTATAATTTTGAGAAAATAGTGCAACGAGAGCATATTCTTCCATTTACTCATTTACGTTACTTGAAATTCTATTGTTAGTGATATTCTTATTTTAATCGTTGTAAGATATTTGGTGTACAAAATATTGATAGCCCGTTGTTACTTTTATTTAACGTAAACGCAGCTTAACACGCCGATTTAATGCAATGGTTTTCGATTGGAGTTTTGTCAGGGGTAACAAACGCAGGATCTAGAGGACAATTCGCACTCGTGTTTACGAGCTCTCTCTCCTCGGTAATTGATTTATACCCCACCGATTGTAGACGATTAAACGTTCTGTCCGAAGTGAATAGAAGGTTGATAGATGTTGATGAATGACGGCTCGCTGATCTTTTTTTTCGACGAACGTTTCCTTGCGAAGAATGATGTGTTTGTTAATGTGTAAAAGGGGTGATTTTATGTTTCATTGTCCTGTTGCTCCATCGAGCTTTTATGGGGAGTTGGAAATGAACACTTGTGACGTGAATATAATTGCACGAATATTCATACAAATGAATAAAAATATTTATTAAGCGATGAGACGAGAGCGATGCAACGTGAAGACACCGTTGTATCTCGGTGTCGTGTAGTGACTCGTAAAGATATTTTGAATCCCGACTGTGGTTCTCTAAATCCTACAAATAGTAGACTGTATGTTAAATAGCGTATATCGAATTCTTGGATGCCGAATTTTGGATAATAAAATTGTGGATTAACTCCTCTCTGCCTGAAAATCTGTTTTATAGAAATTAGCTAGCGCTGGCCGATTATTTTAAAATACGAGCCACTGATTGCTCCAACGTAACTCGTTCAAAAAATGTTAAAATCGAACGATCAAACGATCGAAGGATCAACGCGACGAATGAGGGATTTGTACTTATTAAGGCATCGTGGAAAGGTTGTAAAACCATATGAAATAAGAACAGTAATCGTTGGTGAATACACGTAGACCGCTATGGGCCACAGTTAATCGACGTTCGTCGATTCACCCTCGCAGCGAAACATATACCAAACGATCCCTTGAATCGTCCTGTGGGGTCCTGCTAATTGATAATGTAACTTACACGGAAAAAGACTAATCATGTCTCTCGATTTACAAGCGGGGTGCCTTTTAGATCCATTTATCTTTTCATCGTCGAATACAATCGTTTAGAATCATTCGAATTACTTCTTCAAAACAATTTCTACATTTCAACTTTCAATACACGTTTCGTTCCAATAAATACTTGGAAACCTACCAATATCAAATTTCGGAACCACTCGTTTGCCATTTAGTATCGAATTCCTCTTACAAAGGTCCCAGTTGACGTTACAGTTCTCATTCCTCCTCGCGCAAGAAACTCCTCGTAAAACCTCGTATCATTATCTTTCAAACTAGATCCTTCCAAATCTTTCACAATTTTCACTTGCTTACCTTGCTGGTTGCTCTTCCGCGTGGTCTTCTTCTCCTTCATCCACGGGTATTCGGGCACGTTGACTGACGGATCGGCGACCCCGTGAGGATCCATCATGGCGTGGTAACCAGGATGATGGGATCCAGGACTGATGGATCCTCCGGTGCCTGGAGAATGCTGAAGGCTAGCATCGCCGGCCAGTTGGGGCAATGCGGTCATAAACTCCGCCATGGAGGGTTGGCTGTTGATGAAGCCTGTCTCTGCTGAGCCGCATGTCGGGTCCATGGCTGGATGATGGGTCCCGTGCGGGGGCAGCCCGGCCGGAACACTTGCCACCGTGGCCAGCCAGAAGCCACCCCCTCCGTCGTTCGCCAGGACGGGTGTCGTCGGCCTCGTCTTCACGCTCGCGATCTCCTTGCCCGCGTGGACCAATGCCTCGAGCTGCCTTCCGGCTGGTTGCACGCTGCCAGGACCACCTAGCTGCGTGAAATTCTCGCGATCCTCTTCTCGATGTGGCAACAGTTGTTGCTTGTCGCGCATGGAACGGTGGATGACACTCGTTTTCAAATTCCTTCTCGCCTGTGTATAAACGGAGACAACTCAGTTTGGCTCCGCTTGATTCTCTTACTGATTAATATATCTGAATGGTCCTTGTTTTCACTCGAACCAAAGTGAGTTTAATCGTGCTGCGGCTCCGTCATCTGGAACACGAGAAACGATACTACACCATGAACGAATCCCTCGCACTGCAGTTTCATACACCGCGGAGTCATAATCGCGCGAATTCACTCATTCCACGAGAATTATATATCGGGTTTCGACCAGGAGCCGTAGACGACAGCTGGTTCCCACTTGGCTCGTTCATCGGGCCATCTCTTCGCCGAGTTCACTGGAGATCGAAGCACGACGTCGCACAGAACACTCGCAGCGCGTAGATACCATCTCGAGAGTATCACAGAACCGATCCGTACGGCGGTTGGATCACCAAGGAAAAACGCGGAAGCACACTTTCACAGAGGAGATCGTTGGATCGACGAGGATGATCGGTGACGAGGTCGGCACGAGAGAGTGGCGCGCACCGGATCGCGTACTCCGCGGCTACCAGGAGCGTTCCGATCGGCCGGAACCCAGGCAGGCTGGCTGGCTGGCTAGGCAGGCGAGCCAGCGATCGCGATGTACACTTGCCATGGAGTGACGTGGTGGAGGAGGAGGTGGAGGTGGAGGTGGTACGAGAAGGGCGACGCCGGAGATGTGAACTATAGTTGAGAGAGAAACGATCAAAGTGAAACGGACGACGACAGAGAGAGAACGAACAGAGAGAGAGAGAGAGAGAGAGAGAGAGAGAGAGAGAGAGAGAGAGAGAGAGAGAGAGAAGAAAGAGGTTGGAAGAGAAGGTGGGAAGGGATCGAGCGTTCGAGGATCGAGCACGATGGTGGCGGAAACACTGGGTGCAGCAGGGGGTGGAGAGGAGAGAGGAAACTCTCGGGGACGAAGAAGAGAGAGGCTCTCTCGCCTGGTGACTTCCACTCGAGGCCAACAGCGGCACGCTGACGAATTCCACCGCGGTCTTTTTCGCTTCTGCAATGTTCTCCGTGGCGTGTCTCTGTTGTTACTGCTGTCTCGTTTTCTCCGTCGAGTAGGGGGGCCTGGTCGGTTGGTTGCCGAGTTGGTTCTTCAGCGTCACTCCGCTTTCGTCGCGCGGTCGGCTCTCTCTCGCGCTGCTGCGTGCAACCGTGCTGCGGCTAAGTCACGTGATCGGGTGCTAGTAGAACGAGTCGACCAATGGGGAGGCGGTATCGCAACGGTGGAGGCACAACCCTCCGGCGTCGTAGGCGGGCTGGTCGTATCGAGGTTCCGAGGGCACGGAACCCGTCAGAGGGTACGACGAACACAGGCACCCGCGTAGCCGAGTAGAGCTCTGTGTGCCTCTCGCCTCGGCGCGGCAGTGCGACCAGCAGACTCTCTCCTGTTCGCTGCCACAACCACGAGGCCAACGGAGGCGGTCATGGATTCCGGCGCAACTATGGGCGGGACGCGCGAGCGCGCCGCTTCCGACGATCAGCCACGTGGAGGGGAAATTCTCACGTGCTCGGCCACGCGGTTCTTCCACTTCCTTCGGGGGAACAGCCGAGGAGAAGGTAAAGATCCTTTCGGATGGACGACCACCGAGTTTTCTTCCGTTCCGTTCCGTTCCGTGAAATAGATTCCTCGCATGAGTATCGCGAGTGGCAGAGATCGTGGAATGTTTCTTTGTAGTATGCTTTTCTTCGAGACGCGTTTCTTCTTTTTCGGAGAGTCGAATGTGGTTTGAATAGCAAGAGTCTTTTTTCTTTTTTGTTTTTGTTTCGGTTCTGGCGTTTAGAACATTGATGTAGACTACTTTGTTTGCATTTCTGCATGGTTCCTGCGAATCGTTCCGCGATACGCTTTGAATAAAACATGGTCAAAGTTCGCAGGAAAGAATCCATCGGAACTCAAAACGCGAGCACCGGACGATTTAACGCGATCAAAACAGTGCCCCGATCGGCGCAAAGTTCCGAGAAAATCGTTGGGAATTTTACGAGGGTAGTAAATTCGATAGTAGATTCAGGGATGGGACGTGTGGATGTGACGCGTTGCCACTACGGTTTCCGGCCGCTGGGGGCGCCGGCTGGTGTTACGGCGACTTGCCATGGGGCAGTTTTGATGACAGATTACCCTGATCCGCTTTGTGGAGGAGCTCTCATTTAGACAGCCCGTTTGATCGAAAACTTTGCCACCGTTTTGCCCGGGCAAAAAAAAAAAGAAAAAAAAAATTCATGTCACTACCCTCGTTGCACGATGCACCCCAGAATGTAGATGAATCGCTTTTTACTTCCTCCTTTCTTTGCCTCTGGTGCATTAAAGATACGATGGAATAATATTCTCTCGCAGTGGAGCGAAATGTATTACAAATTTAGGTAGCTATGGGAAGCCTTTTCCTACGCGAAAGAAAATGATAGATGATAGCAAGAAAAAGTTTCTACCCCTTTTAACCTAATTTTGGAGAGTGACCAAATTCTCTGTTACAAGCAAAATGAATGTTAGTGGATTTCAGTCTGTCTCAATAAAATACTAGTAGATTATTCGATTAGTAATAGATCATTTTACTAAAATTATTATAGAGTATTCTACTAAAATTATCTTACGGGCTCCTTCCATTTAAGAATCACACGTAAAACAGAATATTCTTCACTTCGAAGATTCAAAAAAGATTAATCAGAACTAGTTTTCGAGATATTACGGGAACATTAACCTCTTGTGCTGGAGTGACGTGTCTCGCACTTCGAGAATTTTTTGTCCCAAAATTGGAATATTCTCTCAGTTTCAAGTATATTTAAATAGAAACCCAGGCGAAACAAATAATAAACTTATTACTTCTCGATCATTTCTATCCAGTGATGTCATACCGACGAGTTCGAAAAGAAAGCGAGCGTTTGGTCGCTCGTTATGGTCCGCCAATTAGCTGCCAGCGCGAGTGGTTAAACCACGAATCCCGCAAATACGAGAAAAGTTTCATTCTGCTGGTCTCCTCCAAAGTTTTCGCAAGATCTACGCTCTATGCATTTACCCTAAAAATCTGTGATCTATGCTCGGGATATGTATCGGAACGTGGCAGCGGGCTAGAATCGAAAATTTTTGGCGCAGCGAGAGAGTCGGCCAGTGAGAAAGAGTGAGATTGAAAGGGCGACAGCCGAGTCGTAACGCGAACGAGGGCGCGGATGGCTCAGAGCGGAGAACGAGAGCGAGAGAGCGCGCGAGAGGGAGGCGAGTTGCCGCCACATCTGCCGCCAGATTTAACTATACATTACAGACACACGATATGTCAAAGTCCTATACTTCATATCGACTCCGCCATTTATTAAAAGTTTCATCGCGCGCACCGTGCTCCGCTCGGCTCCGACCCCTTCTTTTCTGCCGCACACCGAAAGAATATAGGAAGGATGCTCGAAATATACGGACGAAAAGTTCGTTTCAAGGAGGAATACGACCGAGGATGCAAGGGGTGGCCCCCTCGGGAGATCTACGAGGATCTTTCTTCTTCAGATCGATTCGAAATTCCGATTTCTTGCGTGCATCGAACGCTTACCTTGTTCGTGAAACGGTGCTTCAGTTTCCGAACCTTTATATTTTCGAAAACGTTGTTGTTACGTTAGTTATCGTGGCCAGCTTTTAGTGGTATATTTGTGTAATATCTTCTGCAATTTTTACGCGGCTTTTGGTTTCTATTTGTAGGTATCATCTTCAACTCCTTTGTGTCGTAACATTGAGTCACACTCGTGGTGTTTCTTGCATTTGAATTGTTCTTTTTCAAGCATTGATCGAATGTGTCTATAGTATCTTTAATTTGAGACTATCTTTTACTATATATCTATATTCTGTTTTTTTTTTTTATTTATTATGTATCCTCGATAATCCTCGATACCTGTGGTGTGGATGATGAATCTACGAAACTACAGCTACTTGTATTAAAGTTCAACATTAAATTACTGAAAATAAATCATGTTAAATGTTTCAACGTTCTATTTTAGACGAAACGTCGCAGTATAGCGATACGAATCAATAACAGATGAAATGATAAGTAGTGCGAATAAATAGTAGAGAACGTAGCAAGTAGCACGTATAGATTGCAAGACAGCAGATTTAGTAAATTATTAGCTGCAAAATAGGTTGGCAATTCCAATTACTTTTCAGCAAGAGTTGTGGAAAAAAAAAGAAGAAAATCCATCTTACTCTCAATGTTTTCCGAAAGCATAGATCGAAAGAATTTTCCACCGGTCGCGGTGCCGTTTTCTTCTAACCGAGAAATTTCCACTTTTTTTGCAGCAACGCCGCGTGCTCGAATCCACGAACGTTCGCGCTTATCTTATCTCGGGCAAGCTTAATACTAGAAAAATGGGAGATTCCAGGCGAGGCCCCTTTTTACGGTACTGGAATTTCTGTCTGTCAGTTCTCTCCGTTTTCCTCCGGCTGCCACCGATTGCGAAATGAAGTTTTATATTAAGCTTCGACTTTCCTCTTTCTTCCACGCTTCTTCTCCGTTCGTCTTCTCCCTTTTCTCGATGCCGCGCCCGCTCACCCCCTTCCTCCCTCTTTTTCCTCGACGTCCTCCGGCCCGCGCTCCTCTCGCACCCCTTATATATATTTACGTACCGATAGATCGTTATGTCGGCGTTTGCATATATATTGACACCGTCACCCCTCCCGCCGGGATGCCTAATATATAGGCTATCGAGTGGCATAAAGAGACTCGTGTACCACCTTCAAACCACTTTCTTTTCAATAGGCTTATCTATCGACAACTCCACGCGTCTTAAAACTGCTCTGCGTGCGCGGAACTTTGCCCTCGTTTCGTTTTACTTGTTTAAAAAAAATCTGATTTGAAAATGACGTTTTCGACTGTCTCGACGTCATTTCGAAC
The DNA here is from genome assembly GCF_011392965.1 of Frieseomelitta varia. Taxonomy (NCBI): domain Eukaryota; kingdom Metazoa; phylum Arthropoda; class Insecta; order Hymenoptera; family Apidae; genus Frieseomelitta; species Frieseomelitta varia. The sequence goes on along the minus strand of NW_025110185.1, from coordinate 7,633 downwards.
ATCTTTGATTGAAATGTTCGAGCATTTGAATAATTAAAGAAGCGTACGTGATTGTACAAACCAAAAATTTCGAATCGAAAGGGGTAGTTTTATTATATATAATTTTCAGTAGATATATTTTAGAAAATGCAGTTCTTGACTATTTTTTAAAAGAAGGTCTTTCTTTTAACAATACTATAAAATTAAACTTTGGCTAGAAATTTCTATTATCTTACGTACTACATATAAACGAATTAATTGAACAATTTCAAGAGTTACTGAACGTTGCTCGAATAATTCAAATTTAAAGAATGTCTATCAGACATTCTTTAGTTTTAGAAACCTAGAGCTTTATTTTTAAATTAGCCGAGACCATGGTCGTCTGAAACTGAAAAAAAAAGAACGCTTTCCTCCGTCGGTCACATCCGCCATTAAAAATAAACCATCTTTCGTCGCCATTTTAGCATGGTCTGCGAGCCGGGGTTCGATCTGTCAATCACCGGATCACTGAAACGAGTCCTCTCCGCAAGGGAAACTTTCGCCCTTCGTTCACGAAACACGACTCCCTGCCATCCTTTCCAACTTTTTCCTCTTCGACGTCCGAGGTAAAAGCGAACTCGTTAAAGACTCCAAATAAAATCGTCCTCTTCCCTCCGTCCCCTTTACTCGCCGCTCCCTCCTCCCCAAGAAACGTTTCTGGTCGCTTTGCGTCCGAACTTCGTAGAATTGTCATCCCTTTTCGTTCGAGGGTGCACCGTCAGTGTGTTTTAATTATCGTGCGCAAACTTATGAATAATCGTTGGAAACTTCGGTGAAAGGAAGAACAGTGTCTCTTTACCGACTTCTTAAGAATGTTCGCAGATTTTTTTGAAGATATTCATTCGATTGATATACGCGTACTAGGAAGTATTGTGTTTCAATTGGGTTTCCTTCAACCTTTGAGATCCAGTGTTTTTAAAATTGGAATGTCTATGCTGATTGCAGGTTGCAACGGAGATAATTTGTTTCATTCGTTGAACGCCGTAAGGAATTGTCCGCACGTACGCGTTCCGGGAGTGTCTTTCAAAATTTTTTCATAAACACCGAAACATTCATAGTTTCATCACGCCCGAGAAAGAACATCCTTGCACATTCTCGTAACAATATGAATTTATACCTCAACGCTGAATGCAAATGATAAATTATATTACGCGTGACATGCTGCAGAATTCTGCTGGCAAAGTGAACCTGAAACACGGTGCAACGTCGAGCAATCACCATCAAGCGTCAGGTCACAGTGAAATCTTTGCCAGGAGGGGCTGCAAGGGGGAGAAACAGTGGCGAAACTCGGGCAGAAACGTCTAGTCGCGGCGCGTATCAGCGGCGGCCAGGATATAAGCAAATTAAACATGCATAATTAAAACGAAATAGCGACGTTCCTTCCGCGGCGCGGCGGCGGAGCACGAAGGACCTAAGGCGAGGAAGGTCCTCGTAGCAACATCTGGCCGCTATGAAGTATAAAGAGGCATGCGATATCATCCGCAGTGAATGCTTAATTAAAACCTCAGACTCCGGCAACGAGCTTCCCCTAGTCGCTCGCTAATCGCAAGAACTGCCACTCCCGTTCAACCGGGTCCCACCTCTGTCTTTCAGCTTCCCGTCTTCGTCTTTCTGCCGCGCGTTTTCCTCCCTTCGCCGCGCCAGACTTGCGTCGATCGGGAACACCGGAGCTTCGGTTTCGGAGAAAAAAATTGAGAGGAAGGTTAGTGACGGAGTAGTCTCGTTTACAATCGTGTCTGGAGGTGGTACAGCGCGGTACTAAAACTTGAGTTTTCATTATAATATATTTATTTAGAATCGATTCGTTTTAACGGAGGAACCTTTTAAAGTTAAAAACTCTTGGGTGCGAAAATATTTTGTCGTCTGTAGCAAAATCTTCTAAGCAAACACGGTCATGGTTTGGACGATTGTTTCAGATTTAGAATATTTAAATAGTTCAGCTGTTGGAAACAGTACTTTCATCTCTCTCTTCCAAAATCACTTTGGGGTGACCGCATTCCCGTGGAATCTCCAATTAAATTCTACAATTTTTTGTAATTGAAGATAATCTCAGTAGAACCATCAGTAGTTTAATAACGTCACACGTAGCTCTTCACTTATAAAAGTATTGAAACTGTTAAATTTCCCATACATGCGTAAATATTCCACAATTGCTACATCAATAGCTTTGCCAACATCTTCGACGTGTCCATCGATTCGGCAAGTCTTATTGTTCCTCGTTTCCCGGACACCGAGGAGGAGAGTCTTCTCAGGGATGACTGTTACAAAAGACAAAGGGAGAGAAAGAGAAAGAGAGAGAGAGAGGGATCTGGCCGCGAGAACGCCACCCTGGAACAAATCTACCCCGGAGGTATACAGGGCAGGTCTAGGGCCGACACTTGGCGCAAATTGCCCCAGTAAGTGTAGTGCATTAATCTTTGGTTTGGTTTGCTCTCGGCCACCGCGTGTGTTGCGGTGGCCGCGTTCCTCTCGTAAACCCTCGACACACCGCACATCCCGAAACCTTTTTGGTATTCTGCCGCGCCCCCCAACCCCCTTGTCGCCTCGTTCGTTTCCAACTACCAGCCAGTTCCTCATAAGTGCAACGTGCACGCTTATGAGACATCGATGACGCCGTTTCCGGAGTTTTCGCTTCCTTTTGAATTAAATTTCCTACAGTGACTTTTGTTGCTCGAGCTTGGGGCTAGGGGTCGATGGTGCTTGTTGATAGTCGTCTTTAATTATCTTTCGATCAAACAACCCTCGCTTTTTGATAAAATTCAGGCCCAGAGGTTGTCCATTTGTCCATGTTCGGTAAATTATTTATCGAAAACTGAGAAGATTTAATTAGAACTTACATTTACCAACATTTTTACCAGCAAGATCAGAGAATCGCTCGAGGAACGTTTCTTCGATTTTATAAACGTAACAAGTAGACTGTAGAGTTTTATATCCTTTTTTTTTTTTTTTTATATAAAAGTAGAATCACTCGTGTTACAGAATTAACGTAGAATGTTCGAAGAACATGGTAACACCACAAACTACGGAATTTGTGTCTTTTATTCGTTAAAAATTACAGGCGAGCGTTTTCAGTTTGAATATCTCATGTATATTTTCATGTATTTTATACTTTGCATCTGCAATCTAAATTTCATACAAATGTTCATTGAAGTTTGTTGTAGCGAGAAACAAGGATCGTTACGATTCTCTCTTCGTGTTTTAAATCTCTTAGTAGATTTAAATCGTTTAATCACAAACGAAATGTCGACCAATGTCGCTGAAACGCGAGATGCAAAATTATTTTGCACGGAAGAATTTATATAGGCCAGGTGCGGGTTGACTTGGTCGCGGCATAAAGGATTCATTGGATTCGAGGAACGGCGGATTATCGAGGCCACGGCGAGTCCCGCGGGCTGAATATACAAATTTCCGCAATTATTCGTCGACTTACGACGTCATTATATTGCAATCTGGGAACACCAACGTGGATAGACCGGCGAGTGATTTCGCCTAATATCAAGCCCCGAACCGTACTTTGCCATACTCTTGTACACCGCTTCGTATCACGAACACAAAGCTGCAATTGACTGTGAACTATGCTTGCATGAATTCTCGAACAACTCGTCAACGCGCCCATTTCGATCGTCTTGTTGCGAAATTTTCGGAAAGGTTCAGTCTCGTGGAAAGTGGCACGGAAAATATCCTTCTGGCAGTGTGTGTTTTTCGATGCATAAAAATTTCGGCATTAAAACGAACCTACTCCTCGTCAGACTCGAAAATTTCGAAAAGGTTTCGCAAACATTCTTTTCCAAATTTTTCCCCAAAAGTTTCGTCTGGGAAACTTTCAACCGTTCGAGAATTAAAATTAAAAAAAAAAAAAAAACGATGGAAAAATTGAACTTAATCGGGGAGGAAACGTTGTCGCGAGATTGCAGAAAGTTTCGCCTGGTACTCACCCCTGGTAGGAGTTGGAGTTTTCAACCCGTTCGCCGGCAGTGGTCACCGAATCCCTCGAAAACCCTTTTGTCCTTAACCGGCCACCTTAACCGTAACGTTCGCGCACTTGTCGCTCGGAGGAACGAAACCGGAGGCTGGTGTTGCGTAATGCGAATACCGTGTCGCATTCCGGCAACTCGAGAGCCCGAGAAACCCTTCTTTATTCGATTAAATAAATTGGGAGCGATTACGTCGACCAGGCACCGGCTAATGGAACTCGATAGCCGGTGATGAGCACCGGGTAATTAATGGTGTCGATCCAATGCCGTTTTGTATTTATTCTCCGCAATTATTCCCTTATTCCTTCGCGTGTTTCCCAACTATATTCTTCTCTGTTTTTGTTCATTGGATAACAATTTTTTACTGAGTACTTGTTAGAGCGTCTCCAAGAATTGTAGTTAGTTTCGACAGTTTTGCTTGCAGAAGATGTTCACGATTCGAACAATTGAAATCTTTGGTAAATCAGGAGGAAGTTGATGTTTCTCTTTTTTTTCTCAATTCATCAAATCAAATATAACAAATTTGTACGGGGGTATAGAATTTTGAATGATGTTTGAATTGAACTCTTTGACCTCTTGCTACGCACGTCAAGAACGTTTTGCAACAATTTCAAGTATATTTAAATGTAACCCAGGCAAAATAAATAATAAATTTATCGCTTCTCAATAATTTCTATCCAGTGATATCACACCGACGAGTTCGAAAGGGAAAGAAAGCGACGAATTATTGTATACGGCTCGGTTACTCGTACACTCGTTATGGTCCGCGGACCAGTTGCCAGCGCGAGGGGATAAAAACGAATTTTTTTGTATTTTATTCTGAAGTTACAGAATTCGATTCTGAAAGTAGTGGAGAATTTTTGGAACTTGAGACTTTTACGTCGACCGGAATGATTCGAACTGGATTTAAATTTAAATAAAAATGCGTGTAGACATTCCTCGTGCTTAAAAGACATTGAGCACTTGAGTGCAACATTGTTATTCATCAACCTAAATTCAAATCGTTGGATTTCTTTCTTGTTCATGGTTGACCACCCTCGAGCAGCTATTTCCGAAATCGATTATCAGACACGCGCAATCATGATTCGCGTTCGCGCGTTTAGGTGTATCAAGTTGTCCATGCCCTAACGGTACGGGTGCAACTTTAGTCGTCTCATCATCCCTTCATGGAGCTTGGTGACTTGCACGCTCGTGACTTGGCATCCGCGTCGATATATAAATCGGCCCCAGGTCGACGCGTTCGCGTTGTCCGCACGATTCACGGGTTCATTTGTCCGTGCTCTCGAAAATAAAATCGCCGAACACAAAGAAAAAGAGATGCAGTTGCTTCTGCTCCATTTGCGAGTTTAATGAAATTAAATCAAGTTTAATTAAGGAAGAAAGAGAAATGACGCAAATAGATTTTAAATGAGTGGGATTCGGCAACGATACTGAAATACAAGCTGAAGAAATAATTTTTGATGACTAGTTGCAAGTTGAAACACTGTGCGCGAAGTAACGTAAGCTGCAAAACAATATAATGCATATAACGGGGAAACTTTAGAGAATGGTAAACAGAAATATTAAAGCATGCGATATGAAAACATTGAGTTGCAGCAACTTTCAGGTTGCAAATTCATAGTTCTGCAACTGATCTCTAATTTAGTGGAAACTCAATGAGAATTACTTTCTACTAAGAATCTACTTTCTAATAGAAACTGGTTACACTTTTAACATTTAGATCATAAAATAAATTCAGGTTTTCCCGTCAGGTCATCCCAAGTCTACACAAGTAATGTCGTTTTCTTCAAATTTGATCAACATCGCCATCTAGTGACAATAATTTAGCCTACACTCTAGTCAAATATATTTGGCGTGCTTATTGTTAAATTACATTATAGATTAAACCTGCATTAATTCTTGAATAAAATGAAATTTCCTGTATCAGAAAGCGACATTACTCGCGACATTGCCGCTAATACATAATCGAGCAACTACCCGGAAATGGATGAGGGGATTAATTCATTCATTGGCCAGAGGAAACGTCTTGGACGAGAAACAAGGCAGGACGAAGGTGTACAAAAGTTTCGGGGAAAGACGATCGACGTTGGCACAAATTACCTCTTTAACGAAAGGTTACCAATTCCTCTCCGGCGGAGGATCGGAACTCGGTTGGAGGAAAGATGGAGTGGTCCCAGGGGGTGAGGGCGAGCCTCCTGGACGAAGGTTACGTGGTGTTTGGCCCGCGCTTGCAGCGTCTTCCCCGTTCCGTGACGTCCACGAGGCGGGCCAAGTGACAAATAGATGTACGCGGCGACCGCACGATTTACTCCTTACGAAGGGATAAAAGCTTCCTGACAAAATCCTGCTGTGACAGCGGATCCCGCCGTTCCGACCGTGTTGCTTCTCTCCCGCGACTAATCGTCCCGGCAAAAAAACTCTGCGACTCGAACTTCCATCCCGGGGCAAAAACACACCCGCTGACTTTCCGCTGGGAGTTTTAACTGGCGATGCTTTGTCTTTTTCTTCGCGGTGTATATTCGTGGGTAGGGAATCGTGGAATGTCGAAGGAACGTCGATGTCTCAGGCTCAGGTGTCTCACGTCCGACGAGATGAAATTTTGGGTTGGTCAACATATGGCTCGGTAGCAAAGTATTCAAACAAAAAGTAACGTTTTGTTTAATATTTCGAAATTTCGATTGTATTGGCAAAATGTAATGAACAATCTGTCCTGCATATCTAACGCACGGTGTTCTTTTGGTGTGCACGTTGACGCACTACGATATGTTTAACCCCTTGCGCTAGGCAACTGGTTTGCGGACCATAACGAGTGACCGAACCGTGTACGACAACTCGTCGCTTTCTTTCTCTTTTCGAACTCGTCGGTATGATATCACTGGATAGAAATTATTGAGAAGTAATAATGTTATCATTTGTTTTGCCTTGATTATACTTAAATATATACTCAAAACTGAGGAAATATTGCAATTTTTGGAGAAAAAATTCTCGACGTGCGCGGCACGTCATTCCAAGAGGTTAACGATATGTCCTTGTCTTACATAGATACAACTTTTAATATATTATTTTACACGTAATATTGCGCGACGTTAATTAGAACATTGAAACTAATACCAACTTGGTTGCAGACTTTAATGTGTCGCAAGATGCAATGATAGGTGTCCCTGAGATTAAGTTAAAACAGAACGCAACGCTATCTTTAGCGAAACAGAGGAGAGTTTATCCTAAATGCGGCCCCAAATACATTATCCTAATGAATTAGAAGTCGGCCAGGGCCGATTCGAGCCACGGCCGAAGTTCAATTAACTTTAAGAATCAGGTGACATATTTAATTTCCTTGGAATAATGAGAGTGGGTGAGCGGAGAAGGGTGAACAGGCGAGATAGAGGCGGCAGGAGTGCCGGAAGGAGACGCCCGATCCTTCATGCCGCTGTGTTGGCTCGAGAGAGAACAGCTCGAAACTTATCGCTCGCGCAGGAAGCAGCCCTGGGAGACTTATTTAGAAAATGGGAAACGCTCCTGTTAATCGAGCCGCCGTTGTTACTTCGTCAAACCGACCAGTTCTCGCTCGATGCGGATTAAAATGGAACTCGAGAGTGATCGAACAGAAAAAAAAAAAAAAAAAAAAAAAAAAAAAAAAAAAA